>NC_092206.1:28449032-28460193 GCF_043381705.1 Parasteatoda tepidariorum | reverse complement strand
TATATATATATATAATAACACAGGAAAGGTAAAAGAAAAGACGGATTAACGAAGAAAATTAAGAAAAATAATGATAAGTGTTATTTACTTCGCAAGAAAATAGAATGCATAGAAAAAGTTAAAAATATAGGAAAAACATGAAGAAACATTTAAAGGGGAATAAAAGAGAATATTTAAAAGAGAATTATATTAATACTATAGCCGAAGCAAAAACAAAAATTGATTTGGCTATATTAATACAATATTAGAAAGTACTCTTTTTTGTGTGGATATAATTGTGTGAGCTGATGATAAAATTATATCTTTTCCTAATTTTGTTTTCGAGTTTTTTTTAAAATTTTTTTGAATAAAAAATATGTACAAAAATTCTTTTTTAATAGTTTTACACTGCTCGATTTAAATGGCCCAATTTAGCGTTTCAAAATTTATTTGTAAAAAATAGCACTATTGAGGTGTAATGGTTCGAACTGCGAAACTAAATCATATTACATCACTAGACCATTAGTTCGATATTTTGTTTTTTACACAAAGAAAAAATAACGTTTAACGATGATACTTTGTTTCAACTTAAAATCGACGTGCAAAATTTCAAAATATGAATGACATCTATTAGGATAGCTGAACGTATCGAAAAATGTTATTTTTATTAAGAAATGTATATAAATAAGTGAGAATATTTATTTGTGTATATTTGTACTTCATACAAATCTGGAATTCTGAATTAATCCGGGTCAAATTTGCTGTACATACTCTCGAAGATACGGCGGACTTAATAGTCTACTTTAAAACTCTCTCTGACCTCCGATTTGTGGGGTGCATTCGAGAATATTCCAAAGAATTTCATATATATTTTATAACATCTGTGATTTACTAGCTTGTACCTCTAATCAATCAAAAATTTGTTTTATCGCACGTCTTGATGAATTTTTTTTATCTTTGGTTTCCTATGCTAGATTATCACAAACAAAATCAATATTAATTCGCAATTTAAGGGAATGACGTCACAGAATGAGTATTTCAAAAGGTATATGAAACTTCGTATTTCTTAGATTGATACTCTTTTATTGCGTGTTTCTATAAACTTAATTAGTAAAGACGCAACAAGAACTAATGAAATATTTTTAGTTACTCATTAAGACATGGGAAAATTACATTAAATTCGGAATTTTACATTTAACCGTTTACATTAAACCGTTTTCCATGTTATTAGATAGGGAAATAGTCTAGAGAGGAGAAACATCCTCGTTCCTATTTCGTTCCCAATTTTGCCCGTTTGCTAACCCACTTGTGGTTTAGATAGCGGGCAAAATTGGGAACCAAATAGGAGCGAGGATGTTTCTCCTCTCTAGACTATTTCCCTATCTAATAACATGGAAAAACGGTTTTGCTACGCAGAGAAGTCTGCAGGTTAAAATACGACTGCTTAGGTGCAGAAACGTCAGTGGGTTAAAGATACTATATGTATAGTTAATCTTTCTTTTAGTGAGTTGAAATTTTATGTCAGATTACGGTAAATATAAAAGTATGAAGCTACAACGGAAAATACAACAAATAATAATAATAAAAATATTAGGTGACATAAATGTGTAGGATGGTGATATTAGGGTACTTATTCGTTTCGATGGAAGGTAAAAAAATCTATATTATGCACCTTGGTATAATAGGTTCTTAATACCTTAGCACTGATAACGACAAGACTAGAGAAATATAAAATTACATTTATTTAAGCATTACTGGCGTCAATTATAGTTTGGCGATTTTTTATGGCATTTGAAGTAAGTACCGATATTAATTCGTTTGTCAGAAATGATTATAGAAACATTAGTGTCGTTATTAATTATTTTCGAAAAATTACATATAAATAATTTTGGTGAAAGATTGAAAGATAAAAAAATATCATATTACAATGCTAAATTAACGGAGAAAAGGTATTTCGTGTACACAAACTTTAAGAAATTTCCATATTATTATTAACGCCAATGATGCTTAATTGATTTTGGTAATAGGTTCAAATTGGAATGAGAAAAAAAAATTTGTACTGAGAAGTTTAATTAAAGAAAATGGGTGTTGCATCTAGAAAAAAAAGAATAAAAAATCGCACTATCATTATTAACACTTATGATGCTTATTTAATTTCAGTAATTGGTACTATTGGCATGATGTTTTTAATAAACTACTAAATATATTAATATTAGTACTAAGATATCAATGTAAAAATATGTTTTTTTCCTATAAAACATTTGGTTTTCATTATATAAAATTATAGTTTCAAAATGCGTGTATGTTTATTATGTTAACTGAATTAATTATATAAAAAATACGAAATTTTTATTTATCTTAAATATCACACGAAGGTCATTTAAAGCATTTTTAATTAACTTTTCTTGACAATTTCCTTTACATGTATTTTACTTTCAGAGCTTAACATAAGATTCCTTAAAATAATTTAATGTATTTTTTTTTAAAGGAACCAGAAACCGACATGGGCAATATTTGCTTTGGTAATAGGTTCAAATTGGAATAAAAAAATAAATTTTGTATTAAAAAATTTAATTAAAGCAGAAAGGTGCTACATCTTGAAGAAAAAAAGAATAGAAAATCACATTATCATTATTAAAGTTTATGATGCTTAATTAATTTTAGTAATTGGTACCATTGCCATTATGTTAATTGGTGTTTTTAACGTAGACAAAAACGTAGATATGAAAACATTTGGCGTGTATCTCAGCTTATGGGAGCGTTGGCTATGAAAACTGCTCAAAAAGTAGATATTTATGAGACTAATAAATTTAATTTTAAGAACCAAACAAATTTTATGATTTGTATAATTTGTATTGAAAAATATACTTTGTATAATTTTATACAAAGTGAATAAAATTATATTGTAAAGGAATAATCTGTAATTCTGTGAAGAAAAAATTATAAATAGTGCTGAATAAGGTTTTAATAGGATTAAAACAACATTATTGTTTGATTTTGTATAATATTGTTTCAATCTGAAATATCACTTGTAGATTGAAAAACATTATTTATCAAGTTTTTTTTTTACCGAATTACATATTATGTCTCTACACTTGCATAGTTTGTACAACAAATTATGCATTGTTTATTTTTTAAATTTTTTATAGCATTATAAATGTTATAAAAGATGTAACTATGTTTAGAGAAATTATGCATTATTTAACATGAAATTCATTGAATTATTCTATAAAATCTTTAAGAAGAAAAGAATATAAAATTTAAAAAAAAATAGCTATAAAACTGACTTATGTTAAAAAAACAAACATACGATCTTATTTTAATATTAAATATAATTTACATATTATTTAAAAATATTATTTAAGGAAATATTATTTTTAAATAAAGTGTAGTTGTGCTAAGTTGTCTACTTTTACGTCAACAACTTAACACAATATTCTTTAAACTAGTTTTGTAGGTTTCTGTATGAAAAGGAAATTCAAAATTGGAGAAAATTTATTTTGATATAATAATAACTTTAAATCTACAGAGAGTACACAGATATATTCCACTAAAATGAATTCTAAAAAATAAACAAATTACGTTATACTAGTCCCAAACATCACCTGTAGATTGTTTATTAAATTTTTCTTCGGGCAAGAAAATTTTAATGCTGCACAATTTTTTTATAATTCAATATACTAATTCAAAAAGATCCCTTAAAATGCTTTTATGTATTCATGAAAAAAACAATCTTTAATGACAAACGCATTTAAAATTGAAGGAAAATAAATCGATAAACGTGAATGAAAGCGTCAGATAATGCTGGAGATTCGAAATATCATTCAAGGAACATACCTGGTCTGTAGACTACTTCTGAGGAATTGATGATGCCAGTTCCAAATAGTAATAACAATAATAGGAAGATCATCGTCTGATCCGAGTTATCCGGAGCAGACGACATTATCTTTATTTTGTTCTCTGACCTCCAGAAGGGGGTTGAAAAAAAATCAGGGACCGGAAGCTCCCTGGTGATTGTGAGAATCACGCAGAAGACCTGTCATGGCTGACTCGAGTGTGCGCCTGCGCAGTTGGTTTATAGAACAAATTTGTGAAGAGAAGGTGTTTTTTTTTTAAAGAAATTATTCATGAATAAAAATTAATGAAAAGAAATCGAGCAGGAAAACTGAAGGAAAATTATTTCAATTGAACACGCAGAATAATTTTTAAAGAAAATATTTTATAAGACAAAAAATAATTTCAAATATGTTTATTTTCAAAAACTCTTTTTTAAGGATTTGTATTGTCAATATATATTATTTAGTATTGTTTGAAAACAACACTTTAGAGATCTTTTGTTATTCATTGATAAAAGCAGTAAAAATAAATATATATAAATGAAAACAAATTAAAAATGTTTTTTTAAATTGTTCAAAATATGGAAAATAAAAAAAATCAAACTTTTTTAAGGATTTTTAAAGTAAAATTTTAATATTTTTCGTTGCTTGTAAAACGCAACACATTAGAGATAACGAATTGTTAATAAATAAAAATGATTAAAGGAAATTGAGCAAAAAAATAAACTAAGGAACAATTTAAAAAAAATTATGTTTAACAAAAAAAGAAAAAAAAGAAAAAGAAAAAAAGAACGAAAACTAAATTTTGAAAAATATTATTACTTTTAATTTGAAAAGGAAATAATCAAATAATTTAAATATTAGAAATTAAAAATCTTAAAATGAACTTAAAAACTTGTAAAATTTAGTATCGCGCTGTTTACCAGTAAAACAAATATGTGTTTGAAATTTTTAAGTATTTCTTAGTGCTATTATTCTAATAATTACTCCATTGCAATAAGAAAATAACTCCACTCATTATATTAATTATAATATTTCGTTAAAATTTATAGTAAATTAAAAATTTACTTTGTTTGTTAATAGTAAATATCAGAATTTTACAGACGAAATTTTTTTGGTTAGGTATACATATTTATTTTTAAATTGATTATTTAACAATTTAATTAAATTACATGAATACATAATTTTAAATATTACATCACCTCTTTATAAAAATATCACTACTGTTTTTTTACAAACCTGGATCTTTTATCAGTTGAACTACGTAAAAAGTTATCATGACTACTTTTTGTTATTGAAGACCATTTTTAAAGTTATAAATAAAACTAATTTAAAGTATCATTTGTAAAGTATCAAGCATCATCAGTAGATATTATAAAAATATTTTTATGAAATGCTGTATTTTTAAAAGAAAGTATCCACTTAATTAAAAAAAAATAGACTGATTTATTTTAAAACATTTAAATTTCATCAATTTCTTCAATTTTTGTCATATACTCTGTGTAGTCTGTATACTCTGTGCTATCGGTTATATTGCAAAATAACCTTATAGTTTTCTAAAATGTTATCTTTTTTTTATCCTTTTCGCGTGCATTTAAAGTTAAAAATAAAACGGCAAAAATCTTGGAAATTACATGTTTTATTTATAATTAAAATAAGTAGATTAATTAACTCAAATACTTAGATGAGTATTAATAAATATTTATGCTAAAATAAGTATATTACAGCTTAAAAGTTAAAAGACTTAAATTTATAAATAAAATGACTTTCAAAATGTCAACAATGTGTATTAAAAACAACAATTTGATTAAGATAAAAAAGAATTTACTTCATGAAATATAAGAAAAATATACTTCATTCAATATAAGAATAATATACTGCATATAATAATGGAATAATATTATTGAATTTTATTTGGAATAAGAACTCAAAAATTCGAATCGCTTGTTTATAATATCGTTTGTTAATAAAAAATAAGCATAATAAGTCTCTCCAACGCTAGCAACACTTTTACACTCCCACATTGCCATTTTTGGGCTAGGGGAAATGCATAGTGGAAATAACAAAAGTTTCTATATTTGTTTCTATATTAATTTTGATCATGAGCATAGTGAAAAGTATGTTCGTCTAGCACTAGGAACGGAGGTAAGCAAAGAAAAATAGAGAAGTGAGGCTCTTTTCTTGGTAACAGAGGGGGAGAGGAAACAGTAAATTTGTCAACTCATGTTTGCTGTCTATAAAAAAAATACTTTATGCTTTTTACAAATGTGCACGAGTAGCGAAAGAGAATGATACTCACCATAAAGTCAAAGCGCCCTGGAGTTCTGTGAGGTGGAATAATCCTTTCACATACTGCTTGCTTGGTGCTTCAAAAATTTTGCTGGGAAACACTTTCACATCCTTTGTACGACTCCGATCTCTCATCTTGTGACTTATTAATTTTTTATGACCTGAAGAAAGACATTCGTATAGATAGGTTTCATTCGGATGATGAAGTGCAAAAAAGGGTGAGGTTGTGGACATATCAAAAATCTATTTACCTTTTTCTGAAAGGTAGGAATTGCTCGCCTCATCTCCCTGTGTATTTAATGTATTAAAGCCTCTGAAAATTATTTTTGAATAAAACATGACCAACTGTCTTTTTTAGTAGGTGTTCGGTTTTGATTTAATTAATTATTCGTAGTATATTTTTGATTTAAAAAAGTTTGTTTTTGGCATGAGGGGTAATACTTGTCGTAAACTCTAATTAAATCACACTGAAAAATGGATGCTATTTATATTACTAATGCTTAGCTATTTTGACTAATTTACAGCAATAAACGTACCAAACCAGAACACACATAACAAAGATTTCCGAAGTGTTACTCGCCAGCCGAGTTGATTTTTTTTTTCCTAATAGTTCTTATATAGGAAATAATGTATATGATGTATATGCAATGTAATATAAAGAAATAATGCATGCCTATGTTTTAATTTGTCTAATTCTGTATGACAATTAAGTTATGAATAACTAATATTTACAATTTTAAACTTCTTGTAAATTTTATTTGTTCCGTAGACAAGGAAAATTATTGACTGAATAAAGTTGTTTTAATTCACGATTTTTTTCCTCCTTAATCAAAAAAAATTTCATAAAATTTAAAAGGCTACAATTAAAATGTTTATGTTTATAAACTACAATTCCATTTTGTTGTAACAAGTTCCAAAGTTTCTGCATTTCACAAGCTTTTTTTTAAAAGATAATTATTTAATTTCTGAATTAGTACTACAATAGAAATCTCTAAGTAAAAATGGCTAAATACCAATTTATTTAATTCTCATTTTACCAGATTCAACAAAAACAATCAAATAACTATGGAATATCCAAACCATTAAATGTGACAAAAGACGTTTATTGATTGTTTTTACCTAGTACGGTTTAACAACCAGAATTCTATCCGTGCCAACTAGGTCTACCTTATGAAACTATTTTAATACGGTTTAGCAACAAGAATTCTATCCGCGCCAACTAGGTCTACCTTATGAAACCATTTTAATACGGTTTAGCAACCAGATGTCTATCCGCGCCAACTAGGTCTACCTTATGAAACCACTTTAATACTGTTTAGCAGCCAGAATTCTATCCGCGCCAACTAGGTCTACCTTATGAAACCATTTTAATACGGTTTAGCAATCAGAATTCTATCCGCGTCAACTAGGTCTACCTTATGAAACCATTTTGCTCCGTGTAGCTAAGTACTTACTGTAGATGAGAGTGCTAATCTGTCGAACATGGGTTCGATTCTCAGCCTTGATACCATACAATAGTTCTGACATTATTTCAATACATGAAAAGTTTGTAGTGTCTTGTACTTTTTAATTGGTGATCCTACATTATTAGAATACGAAACTATCATTCACTCATAAATATTCGCGCATCCTCACGACTCCAATATCCATTTAAGTTTCATTTTGATGGTTTAGAAACTATGTTAGATGTAAATGGTTACAAAACCATAAGGATTGAAAAATGTTCCTAACCGTAAATTTTACGGTTGATTGGATGGACTGACTGTAGCCGGTTATTTTACCGTAGAATGAACAAAATGAAAATTTCAACATTGTATAACGAGATGGCATTTGAAGTTTAAAAGTAATTCTTCAAATTAAATTTGTTATCACACATTTTATGAAGCTTATGAAATCCTTTACAAATGTTTTACTCAAATATAGGTTTCGATAGTTTAATATCGCCCTAAATAAAGCGAAATAGACCAAAAAGTTTATAGATTATTTCTTATTAAAAAGAAGAAAAAGATCAGCTCGATGTGCGATTGACACTTTTTCCTTTTTATAAGAAAAAAAAAGGTATGAAATTGGTTTTTTTTTCTCTTCATTTTCTGAAAGCTGGAAGGGCATCTTTATTTTGTATTTTTTCTCTCGACAGACTACGACATATATTTTTATGACATATTCTTATTAAACCGTCAAAACCCAGTGTTTATCCAACTGAGAGTTTTCACGATGTCAATCACAAAAGGACTAAATACTAGTACTGTCATTGACATTCGAGAATCATCTTATGTAAGCTTTACTGAAATGCAAAGCTTAGCAAACAAACCCAAATAAAGGCGATTTAAGCTAGTTAAATTATCTTGAATGTCTATAATTAGTAAGTTTCATTTTTTCTTAGAAAAAAATTATGCTGCGTTTAAAGATGTAAAACAGGACTAGTAACAGGAAATTTTACAAATCTATGTATGAAGAGTAAAGTTTAGTTTTACATTAAATAAAAAGTAATTATTTTTATCTAATCGCTTCATCGTTCTTTTAACCAAATTCGGTTATTTTTACTGAAGCTCATTGGTGTAAAATCTAATAATCTAATAATGATTTTGATAAAAATTAACAATAAAATATGGTTTAATAATATGTTTCAAAATCTGGTAAATTTGGTTACATTTGGTAATTTTATCATGATATCTTAGATCATGGCATAAAAACAATTTTTTCGGTGGAGTTTACTTTTCAGTTTTCTATGTTTTAATAAATATATGGGAAAAATAATTTTGAAAACCAGAATTTTAGGTAAACCGTTTCCATATGAGTGGAAAAAAGAACCTATTGCATGGCATAAATACCATATATTTTGGTTAACCTGAAATGGTTTTAACATAGGGCAGGGTAATTTTACCAATATATTTTCTCCGTGTATAACCTGAAAATTTGGTTAATGAATCAATTGTTTTTTTTAAAATTTTGGGCGGAAAGGACTAAAAGATCTTCTAAAGAAAAACGCATTTAATAAATGCTTAAAAATCCATAAAATTACATTGAGTTGAATTATTTTAAACAAGCACATAAATACGTTTCATTTTTCGATAAATGGAAACAATTAAAAGTTTTCTTTTTATAAATATAAACTAAGCAATGCCTTTCAAATTGGTAATTAGTGCTAAAACTTCAAGTATACGACAGGTATATTTATTATTATTCCTTAATTAAAGTAGTTGAATATTGATAAAAATAATTTTAGTATATTTGTTAGGTTTTATTCAAGAATATTTTGAAACTAGTTATTTCTCGCAGAAAGTTTAAAAGCTTAAAAATTTATTGAGCAACTTCGTAAATCATTAAGTCACTTTTATTTTTATGACTAGTGTTATTCTTAATTTCAAGTCTTTAATATTAGTAGTTATACACTATCTGATTTTTATTTGAAAAAAAAAAAAACAATGTTGATTAAAATTCTCTGAAAGCTTATTCAGCGAAGACTGAAAGTCAGACATTTAAAATAAATATTTTATTATAAAATAGAAGCAAATAATACAACACAATTATCTGAAATCATTAAAAATCATATTTAAATATTCATCAGCCGATTTTTTCTTAAATCTAGAAAACTATCCTTTCAAAAATAATACTGATTAAAATCTTCTGAAAGCTTATTCATTGAAGAATGAAAGTCAAACATTTGAAATAAATATTTTATTATAAAATAGAAGCAAATAATACGACACAATCATCTGGAAATATTAAAAATCATATTTAAATATTCACCAGTCAATTTTTTTAAATCTGGAAAACTATCCTAGCAAAAATAATTCAGTTCAATTCACAAACTCAATGCACAATTTAACATATTTTAGAAGAAATAAAAAAAGACTTAACGTTTAATGTTCAGCCTGACTTTCTTGCCTTGATTAAGTTATTTTACTTTAAAGCGAGAGTTTTCCAGCATTGATCTATATTCACAAAGAAGTTCGAAAACTCAGTGAGAGCAAATTGAATATTGCATATGCAAACAACTGTCAGCTAAAGAAGAGTCAGGGATATCAGCGAAGGGCAAACAAAATATGGAAAGAAAAATGCCCGAAGGGTAAAAGCAACGAACGGTATAGCTGGGAAAATTATCAGCTGGGGTAATAACTTTTCCGCCTGGATCCATACTTAGAAGAATAACTTGGTACGTATCTCTCTTTTGTTCGATGTTAGTAACAATTTGATTAGTTTTGACGTCTTCCCAAGGTGTACGTCAGCTGTTTAGAGATATTCTCATCACTGTTTGTAAATAAGAGAGGTTCTCTTAAAAGACTTTTATTTGAGAAAGGTTGGAGTTATAATGATCTTCGTCAAAGAGTAATGAAGATTTAAGAAGAGAGAAAGAGAGTTGGTTGATTATCCAGACGAATCCATTAAGTTTTGCTTGAATAAATATTAAGAAAAAATACAGTTTTTATTTTCATTTTAAAGGCGAATATGATTTCTTTAAAAATGAAGTTTGATTGAAAGTATAAATTGAACACAGTTATTGACAAGTAATTTGCTAAAGTTTTTGTTTTTTAAAAAATAAGTGAAACAAATAAAACTAAGGTATTTGTTTTAGCTAAGATTTCTTAAAAAAGAGTCCCTTAAACACTATTCGAAGATCTGTCTTGTCATACTGATATCATGACTACACATCGGTATATATCAGTAGTGCTATACTGATATACACCGAAGAGCCATTACATTATGACCACCCTCCATCTATAACAATGCGCTAGCCCAGGTTTTCATGGTTTCTCGCCCAGGAACAATGTTTTCATGGGGCACATTAGTACCCATAATCCTCATAGAACAATCCCTGACGTCTGTATCCTATTTGAACATAGTTGCAGACCAGGTTCACCCATTCATGGCAACAGTTTTTCCTATGAGGGATGGTGTTTACCAACAGGATAATATACCATGTCATAAGGGTCGAATCGTCATGGATTGGATCGAGGAACATTCCAGTGACTTTCAAGTCATGTCTTGGCCCCCAAATTTACCTGACCTTAATCCAATAGAGCATTTGTGGTCCTACTTGGAAAACCAAATTCGTG
>NC_092206.1:28425780-28448033 GCF_043381705.1 Parasteatoda tepidariorum | reverse complement strand
TAAATTATCCACTATAAAATTACCTTATATATATATATATATATATATATATATACTTATTATATTATGCTATAGTAATCAAGTTATATGATTTAAATTTTAAATATGTACCTATAATAAAATTGATAAGTTCCTGATATCTTTTTAAAATATCCATGATATTATGAAAACCAAATGCATAAGCATCCAGTATTGTATAAAAATATAATACCTTCCAGGACAAAACGAAAACAAAATCTGTATCTAATTAGTTTGTCTATGCCATTTATAAGAAATGAAGCAATATATGTATCGTAAAGTAAATATTTAATGAAATTAAGAAGTAAGTTTTATAAATTCTAACTTAGATGCCTTAATATAATATGCGCACTCAATTTAAACATTGCTGTTTCTTATGCATACAAGATTTGTTTGAAGAAATTAACAATATTTACTTTTGTAAAAAAATTAATAAGATACGTAGACTCTAATAACTAATTTCCGAAAAGCTAAATTTCTGATCTGAGTACAAACAAATAGAAATTTTAATATTGTTTAATCGTATTAAAATCTTATGTTATGTAGAACGTTTGTTTACCGAGTTTTAAGTATTTTAAAAAATTTAAGTTAAAATTCTTTTTTTCTTAAACAAAACTATCCATTTGACGAAAAGAAATGCGATTAGAGGGATTTCAAGTAATCGTAATTATAAATTAAAAGGCTTTAGGACTGTTAATTTCAACGTCTTTATTTGTAAATACAATCTAAACATTTTTGCTCACTTAACTATACAAAATATAAATATTTATCACTAGTGAATAGTTAGATAAATATGAATAAAACCATAAGATTTATCAATTTTCATTTCTCGCATTATATTTTATCATTTAAAGTTGAGAAACTACTGCAATATGTTTAATGAAATAAAATATTTTGAAATATTTATAAATCTCTTTTCTTTGAATTGTTATGATAAATTAAAATATACCAAGGGATTTATATATGCTCAATAATTTTAAAAGTTAAATTTAATGCTTATTATCTCTTAAATAACACACAAATTTAAAATTTAAATACACTTTCGGAATATATTTATTATGTTATAATATATAACATATTTAATTAATGATTTATAATAATTAAAAAGTTTCATTTAGTTTTTGCATTAAAAAAATGAATGGTCAGTTAATATTTATCGTGTTTCTGGCTCTATGGGAACAAAAAAAGCTCTGCAATTTGGTAGAAATTATAGATTTTTGTAAAATTTAAAAGAATAAATATACAGTAATATTTCTTTTTAAAAAAATGAAGGAAACTTAGTTGCCAACTCAATATTACTTATTATTATTATGTAAAATAGTTTAACAAATTTATTATTTTTTTTTCAATAATTGTGATAAAATAATTAATGCTATCCCATATTTCATTGTGAGGTTGCTTTTAATGTAGCAACAACCTTTATAACAAAACACCAGCAAGGTTTGTAAATGAATAGCAAATAAACCAGGCTATCTTGAAACAATGTTATCTTGGTTTTCTTATCTTGGTTTACGCACCAAGGAGGTTTGCTTTAAGCTTGCAAAAATAATCCTTTTATATTGAGATTGAATCTAAAAACCCTACACATGATTATTGAAAAAAATTTTGCGTTTGAGAACCTTAAATTACAAGGGAAAAAGAAGTTCAAAAACAAGGTTTGCAATAAAGGCTACGAAATTATATTTCATTGTAAAGTCTTCATTCAATCTTTAAAAAAATAATATTGACATTACAACATTTCTGCTATGTAGAAATAATGATTGACCTGTCAACCTTATTATGGCAATAAAAAAACACCCTGCAAAGATGCCGATTGCCGAAAGATTGCTTGCTATTTGGGATAGAATTTACATAGGTTCAATAATTGTTTTATTAAATTTCACAATCGTCTGTAATGTTTCAGGAACAAGTAGATTCTAAATTCAAAATATAAATATGTTCTTAAAGAATGTATTAAATTATAAATACTTAAAGGACATATCAAAACTGTTAAATTAGCTAAATAAAAGTTTTTAATACATTTATTTACTTATTTTTAGTGAATAATTATAATGAAACCAATAAAATCTCAGGATTCTAAATTTAAAATGTAAATATGTTCTTAAAGAATGTATTAAATTATAAATACTTAAAGGACATATCAAAACTGCTAAATCAGCTGAATGAAAGTTTTTAGTACATTTATTCATTTATTTTTAGTGAATAATTATAATAAAACCAATAAAATCACAGGATGTAAATAAATTTATTAATCTCTTATAATATCATTTTTGTATCATAAATTTATTTTCCAATGTAAAAACTGAAAATAAAGAGAAATGTCAATAAGATTTTAAACCTCAAAGAAGAGAACAAAGAGAAGTAAACAAAGAGCAAAAGCAAATGTAAATGAATTATTTAATAAATTTCTTTAACCTTTTATCAGAAATAATGGTTTTCGATAGATGTGGAATTTTATTTAAATAAGTTCTTGAATATTTTGTTTTTCGATGGAAAGAAGCTAAGAATATAAATGCTATGCTGCGCTCAATCAATTTTCTACACATTATATTCTTTATTTTTTACAGCTATAATCATTAAAGAGCATTTTGTTTGGTTATACAATAAATCGATTTCATCGTTACTTTTCTACACAATTAATTCAGTGAAGATTTGATTTGCATTTTGTCTTAAATTATTTTTTTTTAAACATAAAAAAAATAATATTTTTGTATGCTCTAGTTGCAAGAGTTTTATATGTGTCTTAGGTAAGCTTTATTATATTTTTTCTAATGTTAGTTACGAATTAAGAAACTGTTCAACAACTTAACATTAAAAAAAAAGTCTTTTGAAGGACTTGGTACAGGTTGTTTGAAAAATTTCAGCTTGAATACAAGCGTTACTTTAATACATCAATTATTGAATAAAAGGCCTTTTTCACTCATCGAAAAACATTCTGGAAAACTGCATGGTAATGAAGTTTCTGTTAAAAAAACTGTATTTCTGCTTAATAAAAAGAAAATATTTTGTAATTAAGCCATTTTTCTGTTCGTATGGAATGCTTTTAAAATTCTAAACCTTCTCCCTATTCAATAATAACTAATTAACCTTAAGTTTGAAAAGGCGAACGTTTAAATTAAATTCTTTTTGGGTATTATTGCTTATCTGGGCTTAAGCTGCTCAGGTCTTCCTGGAACCGTGGCCGGATTAATTGCTAACCGGACCAGGCAACCGGACACAAAGAGAATTTTGCGTGGACTTCGAAGATAGCATCGCCGCATTCATATTTCATAACTCAAGTTGGATAAACAAACTTGGAATTTTCAATTTTACGCTCTACCCGTTACCAAGAGAGAAACGTAATAATTCCGAAAAGGACTTTGACGTTTAAAACTGTAGAATTATGTGGGATATTAATTAATAATTATAATGCAAGTTTCAACTCGGGTAAGTTCCACTTTAAAATCCTCATTCACTCTAGTTTTGAATTTCAGAGCCCTTTGCATAGTCTTAATCCAGAGTTAGGCAGTCCATTATCCATTCTAAAAAGTGTAGCATACATAATAGAATTATTTATAATAAATGAAAAGCCTTATTAATGGAATGTAGAACTCTTGAAATTAAAATGTATCAGCTGATTCTTTTTATTTGTGTAAGAAACTGTTGAAAAAAGCAAATTAAACTCAGAAAGTGAAAATTTGGGGACGTTTTTGTATAAATGTCCTAAATAAGAAGAAAATAGACTTCAGTTGTATAAACAATTGATATCATACACTGAGAAAAAAATATGATCAAACCTACCTGAATAGGGTAAAATTTACTAAGTTTCTAGCTCTATGGGAATTCCAAACTAAGGTGGGATCTATGTGTCTCTATGGGTACACCAAAGAGCTCAGTAATTTTTATCGAAGCCCTTTGGTAATGATTTTGCTAAAATTAAGAATAAAATATGATTTTATAATATGTGATTTGATAATTTTATCATGATATGAAAACTATTTATTCGTTTAAATTTTCTTTTCAGTTTTGTATTTTTTTCAAAAATAAATGTGTAGTTATAAGAATTATAATTTTGAAAACCGGAATTTCCGATAAACCGTTGCCATACGAGCAGTGAAATTATCAAAATGAATGATTTAAATACTGTATATTTCGGTTTTTATTAACAAAATTCAGGCTATTTTTTGCCACAAATGTCATCACAGTACAATATTGTAATTTTACTAGAATTCTTTCCCCGTGTAGAAGAAAGTATTTATATAGGTCATTGTAGATAGTTTGGAATTAATAAGATATAGATATTTTAAACTATAACTCAATATAAAAGACTCATTAGAGGCCTTTTATATGGCAAATATATAAAATATGATGTTAGTATAAATGGCTCAATGAATTTGTAGTTATGGTAGCGATGTATCTGTCTATTTTGTTGTTTTGCTACTTATAGTATGTCCGTGGAGAGAGAAGTTATAGACAATGCCAACTTTCATCTATGAAAAGTTACCCCATTATAGAATCGAGTTAATATGTCTTATATACCAGTGAATTGGAATTGTATTTTTGTAGTGGTAGATACCCTACACATCTAAGTTCAAAGTCGTTTTCGCTCCTGTGTTGACTTTAGCAGTCCAGTCGAGTATGTACGTTGTGTGTGATTCAGTAGCAACAGCGCGAGGAGGTGAATAATGTCATTGTCACAAGTAGCAAGTCAACTGTTCAATGTGTTCAATCCATCGAAGTAGGCGTGTTCAAAGTGGGAGTTTCTGCCAAGGTAGGCGTGTTCACATCACGTTCGAAGGTCATCAATGTGGAGAGAGAAATTATATACAATGTCAGCTTTCATCTATGAAAAGGTACCTCGTTATAGAACCGAGTTAATACGTCTTATATACCAGTGAATTGGAATTGTGTTTCTGTAGTAGTAGACACACTACAAGTTTTGCAGTTTATAAAGATAAAATAAAATTCAAAATTGAAAAAAAAATTAAATCGATTTCATATTCATCCGTTTGAAATCCTTTTTTCTATTTCTTTCATCCGACTGCTAATGGCAAATGAAAGAGATAATTGAAACTATACTTCCTTTTTTTTCGAAACATTTTTTTTCTCATTTTCTCTGAAGCTATAAGGAGGTAAGGTAAGAAAAAGGAAGTTTCCTCCCAATACCGCACTTGAGTTACGTTACATTTATCATAAGGCTCAGAACAATACTCTAAATTGCCTCGCGGGGACTAAAAGGGATTCCTATTTCTATTTCATCCAACACAAAACTTGTCACGGAAAAGTCAGGTTTTGCGGTTTCTGAAGGAAAAAGAGAAGTTTCAAAATAAAATAAAAAAAGCGAAGAAGAAAAATGAAATTGAAGCACGGATGAAACCGAAGTTGTCAATTTAAGTGATCGCCTTTCTACCTTTACAAATCTCCAAAGGGATTTTTGGCGATTATTCAGACCGACGTATCGCAAAGAATTCCATCTGAGAATGTTTTCGTTCTATACGTAAAAGTAAAAATCTCTTCAATCCCATGTGGAGAAGAAAGGGATATTGAGCTCAGGACAAAAACAAATGAATGACAGCTCGATGCGAAAGTTCTTCATTTCGAACAAAAAAAAGCAAAAGATATTTTTAAGAAATCGCTTGGAACTGAATTGGAAATAAGTTTTGTTTGTTTGCTTGTAAACACATTTATGTTATGGCTGTTAAGACTGCTTGCCTTTTATGAAGTAAATATATTCATTTCAAGTTTGAACATTAATAATAAAGATTCTGTAATAAAGTTTGAAATGTCTTTTCACGTTTACCGTTTTTTTAAAAATCTTTTGTGTCTTTTTCAAGCAGTTAAGGCCATAAATGTCAAAAATATATTTGGAATAACTAAAGCGGAAAGATATGAAATTGAATTTTTTATTACTAAGCATCGTATGATCAAATGGATGTTGTATTTTATGATCATTCATTTGACGTTTTAGAATTTTTTTAAACAGATTTTTTTCAATGATTTAATGTTATTCCTTTCTAGGGTTTGTGTTTTTACGGCACTTAAATTATCAAATATATGCCGCAGTTTCATTTGAAACAGCTAAATTGTAAATGAGTTATGTTTTTTTTACTGAAATAAATAAATGAATATTACATTTTATCAAATTCTAATTATTTATCTATATTTTTCTCTAACTAACCTGCTGAAATAAAAATTTATGAAAACTTAGAATGCATACATGAGAACAAAATGTAGAGTTAAATTAAAAAAAAATAAATCTGTATTTTCTTTAAATTTTCGGCAATTTTTGGGATACTTGGTAAAAAGGCTATGTATGTGTCACTTACACTATGTAGGGTAAGCATAAAACTATTTACAAATTTACATGTGTGAATTGTGAGGTTTCAAATTTTATTTCCACTGTAACATCAATTGGAGAAGATAGCAGAATAAAATTTAGCAGCGTATGCAAATATATATTTTGTTCTATGCAGTTGTACCCACTGCATTCCTGTTCAAAGCAGTTGTACCATCAACTTGTGGTTACTCAACTTAACGTAGCTTTTTTGAATTACCACTTAGATGGTAACATAGGTAGACTTGGGTCCAGGTTCGATTCTTCTTGTTAAAAATTGGGTATCTGATTAGATTGCACTCTTCCAATAGTGTTTTATTGGTTCGAAATCTAGTCTAATGTTATATCCCTGATGGTTACAGTATCGGAAAAGTATACTTATATAGGCTGTTGTTAAGCATGGTGCGGAGACCGAGTAATTACTACAACCATATGCCTACCAATCAAAATTGTGTTAATGTAGTGGACGCAGGCGCTGGTATTGTCATCGAATTACCATTAAAGATTGGTCCCAAATCATAGCCAATACCACTGTATTGCTTAAATGAGTTGTCAACAACCTTACCTAACCTTCTTTAAACTATGAGAATATTGTCGTGATTGGTTTCAGAAACTTCGCAACAGAGAAAGTTTTTGAAATGATTACCCTTTGAGTATTTAATTAACTATAACTAAAGTAACAGCAAAATTTCATTAAAGTTTATCAGTTACAATTATTATTCAGCTAAATAAATTTCAGCACTTTTAAATTTTCTTGCAAGAAAAAAAACAGAGATCCTTGATTATCTTAAAATAGTTCTTACTATTAGAAGCCAAAACTATTTTAAATTGAACTGAGTTGAATGCGAGATTTGATTTTGATTCCTGAGGAGGAAAATTTTCCATCGGCAAACCTATGGTAACCTATGGAATCCATTGAAGTTTTTATGGTATTTATATGGCAAGACACAATAAGCCTTTGGTTCTCTAATGGAAATGCAGCATGTACATGTGACAAACTTATATGGTAAAATTTACCATGTTTCTGGTTCTATGGCGAAAAACTCGGTAAGCGCTTTAATCATGCATTTAGTAAGATTAGCAATAATAGTTCCTCTTTATTCAGATGTTATTGTCATGCTGAAAACAAGTTTGTGCTATGACTAGCCGTTTAATAATGTAGTTTTCGTAAAATTAAATTTTCTGTAAATTTTAAAATAACAATTTAATATTTATAAAAATGCTCGTATTAAATAGGTATCCATAAAAATAAATATTTTTACTTTAAAAAATTGCAATTTAATTATAATGCAATATTATGTGCATAATATTTAGTTAGTTTTTAATATCTTCAACAATTTATTTACCACATTTTTATTTTTATTACTTATTCTTAGGATTTGTGTAATCACTCTCGAAATATTTCTCTCTTCCTTGTCTTTGTTCTTGTCTATCCTAGAAAATAATATTATTTCCTATCTGTCCTTTTCATCTTCAATGAATATTTCTTAATATTCGATCAAGTCGGTTTGCTTTGTTATTTACAATGCCTTCTTATTGATTTTCTTATTTTTGCTAAAGATATTGGAATTCGAGAGGGTTTTCCGCCTTAAGAATTCGGTAAACGGATTTCGAAATACAAGTGGAATAAATCAATATTACTCATTACTTTATGCACCGAAATACTTATCACAGAGCAAAATGATAAGAAGAAAAATTTACATAGTTGTCATTATTCACGATAAGCAATACAACTGAAAATTGAATCTCAGTTTATGGAAAGGCGCAAATGCTTGATAATTTTTTTTATTTATCTCAAAGCAATTGGGAAATATTGAGAGCTATTCATTTTTTAAAGTATAAGAAATTCTTTGAAAGGAAATTAGAAATAAAAAGCTATTGATTTACATCTGGAATCTTCATTAATAAAAATATTATACTTTTATCTATAATTTTGAATGGATTTACTAAGACTGGAATTATATAAATCTTAAAAATTTGCATTAAGCATATTTTTCAAATTTTTAAAGATCTCTGATAGTTTTTAATGTTTGATTTTTAAATTATTAACCAGTCAGAGAAACGAAAATAAAAAATATTTAAATTTCGCCAAATTATTAGCTGTTCATTTATTTCAATACATCTATTGCTTTTCTAATTATTTTAAGAAAAAAACTATGTAACATAATATTTTATAATAAAAAAGACGCATTCTATTACATAGACGTGTTTAATAGACCTTAGCTACATTGGGTAAAAGACGTGCTTTAAAGTTAAGATTTAGGGAATATCACAGATATGCTCGTCATCGAGAACTTGACAAACTTTTCAATTTGCTGTTCAATATTTGAATCTTGATTATAGATTTAACGTTGATAACACTAAAATTCTTTTATCTTTTGTCACACTAGCTCATAATGATGGTCTAGAATACTTATTTTCAAATTAATGACTTCTTTTTTGTTTCAACCCTTTGTCTCCTTTGGAAATGTAACTTTTCCTGATTTGGATCATCTAATAACTGTCACACCCATCATATACCATGGTTTTATTTATTTTTTTTCTCACCTTTTTATTTTTTCGTTAGAAACTTTGGGTTCTCATTTTTTTTTCAATCGGTATTGAGAATAAGCATCTTTTTTTGAGGGTTTGAAACAAGTAAATTTTTACACCTTCGTAGTCTTGACGCAAATGAAAATTTCTCATTGAAAAATACATCTCAGCTCCTAATTTTCTTGAGATTATTCATTTCGTATTTCATCAATAATATTTGACCTGGTCTGATTTCGTCAATAATATTTGAATGGGGTTTGAATCCACCGAAAAAGTCCTCTAAAAAGGCAAATCTCTTACAATATTTGATCACGGAGTTCCTTAGTCTCTTGGATTGGGTTCAAAATTACTAAGTTATGAAGTTGAAAATTGATAGTCGTAAACTCGACATCGGGTCGGCTGTTTAATGACGGTTTTAGAACAAAATAAAATCAAAGATGAGTCATAAAATCTTTTGGAAAAGACCATTATCAACCACATCTAAAGTAATTTGTTGGTTCGTTTGTACAAAATTTTAAGATCTAATGTTATTTCAATGGATGTAATTGAATCTTTTCCCACACAAGTTCTTGACTTTTGATAAATATATTCATGATGCATTTGATCAAATGATACTTTATATCTCGTGATTACTCTATATCTCTTATATAGCAGGTACTATAAAGCAGTGATCAGCGGTTTCAGACAGCAAACTGAACTAATAAGATTATTTTACACAGCAAAAAGGTTTTTAAAAAAAATCAAAATTGAGAAAAAATGTGTCAGAATAGCTCTGTAGCAAATAGTTGTCGAATGTGAAATCACCCTATATTCATTATTAAAGTATAGTTGCATATTCAAAATTTAAACAATGAATATGTGCATATTAATTTTTGAAATATGTGCATGTGTGCATATGAATATGTGCATATTCATTTTTGAGCGAAATGCATAGTCTTAAAAATGGTGCAGATGGAGAAATGTGTGAGAGAGATGTTCGTTGCCTGTCGTCTGGTATCGAACCAAGAACCTTTGGTCTCGTAGTATGATGTTCAAACCAACACAGTTATAAACGTCAGTTTCGGGAGGGTTGGAAAGCTTTACATAGAAGCTGTCGCAAGGTCAATTCATGGACTAGTTTTCAGCAATTTGTTACTAAACCAAGAGTTATTTGTTATTTAACCATCTTACCCCCAGAGGTTGGAGATGGAAAATCGAGTTTGATATCATTGGTTTGCTTTTAAAATAATATTGAATATGTCTATTTCGATCTTTTCAATTCAATGCATATTTCTCGAGGTATTTAACCATTTTCTAACTTTTTTTTACACTCTATATAATTGAGTTGAATATTTAAAATATTTATTTAAATGTAGGCGCATTTATTTTAATCATTGTAAGACAACTATTGATTTTGTAATTTTAATAAAAAAAATGCAGTTGCATTTTATAAAATTAATGAAATCTTATTTGAAAGACCTTTCCTTTAAGTATGATTTTTGTAAAGGTTGTTTTAGAATTTATTTGAAAGAAATGGCGTATTTTTATTTTCATATATTTCGTAAAACTCACTTTCATTATGATGGGCGTCATTAGGAGCAAAATGATTAATTGCTTTCCTATAATAATATTGCCTTAACAAAGCTACCTTACTATACTTAACATGATTAATAATGTTGTAGATTTGATTTAAGAGATAACGATTGTGACGAAATTCTAGGAAAAAAATGAATGGGATTTTTTTATAACATGATTCATAGCACTTCATAAAAAATAAACGTTCTCTTAATATAATGATAGAAAAAATTCTTTAAAAAAATGAAATTATGAAAGATTATATCATATGATGAATAAGATTAAGCAATTATTATTTGAAATTAAATGAGTATAAGTTGTTTCACGCATTTTATTTTATTCATATTTTAATGCTATTTATTTATTTTACTTCATATAACGAAATGTTTTCAAATAAACGTTTCAAAGGTTGATTTCTAAAAGAGTTTGTTATTCAGTCTCATTTAAATATTTAATACGTTTAAAATTTGATTTACGAGAGCTCACTAGTTTAAAACTGTTCGTACACCTTATGTCGCTCATTACTGTTTCTCAATTAGAGTTTCTATCATTAAGTGAGTTATTAAAAAGCATTCAGTTAAAACTGTTTTTCTTTTACTTGTGATATTAGCGTAATGTTATCCTAAAAACTCATTGAAAGGAAAGTTAAAGTTAAATAAAGATAATTGCTTTAGTAATGAGATATAAGCAGTGCTTTAATTCGTTTCCGTTGATTAATATATTTGAATTTTTCAAACGAACATTAACGTCATTGAAATAATGTTTGAATAAAATTTGGTAATATTTATATTTTTCTATAATTATATTTACTTTTCTTCCTATTGATATTTACATAATTGTGACTATTTGCTTTAATCAAATTTGTTAATCTTATATATATAATTCTCTTACGTGGCTCCCTAATTTTGGCTGTATTTCTTTTCCGCCGGTGGCAACGCTTGCTTTGTTTTGTTTACGTTACTATTTCTCTTACACGGCGAATCGATCAGTGATTGCCTCTAAAAATGAGCTAGCTGAGGTGGCTCAACATATAGAGTATAGAGCTTTTAAAAACGGAAACTGAAATAATCAGAGAGCATCAGTTGCGACAATCTCATACTATTAAGCTAGGCAGAAGTGAGTAGTCTTTGTCGATAGATCTCTATTTTAGTATTTTGTCGAAAGCGCTTTTTTCACGAATTTATATATTACGAATTTATTTGACGATTTTTGATTTATATCACGAATTATACTATAGCATATTTCTAATAGGTTTAACGAATTACATGTTATTTAATCGAATTCAAATTTATTCTAATGACTTAGTAATTACTAAAAAGATGTAATTTTTTTTTAAAAAAAGTTTTCATATGGATTTGAATGATTGTTTTGAATTTTTAGAATTTTGTACCTAAGTTAGTAGCGAGTGAAGCGAGCTTGGTTTGCGAAGCAAACCATGTAAGATTGAGTAGTAATTTTCGGGGGTTGGCGAGCGTTAGTGAGCAGGGGGCGCAGCCCACTAGTATTAGAATAATATCTTACAATTTTAATGAATGGCTAGTTAATCTCAAGTGACATTGTTGAAGTTAATAACTATTGCTGTTTCATACTGATTAGTATGTCTTTTAGACTTACATATTAAGAATATTTATATTGAAAAGATAATGCTATTTTTTTCTAATGCTCAAACACAAAGTTTTTAAAATTTAAAGAAAATGTTACTCATAAATATTGATTGATTATAAATTTAAATCTTCATTTTGTGGTTGGAAACATTTAAGTTTACGATTATGAAAGTATAATAAACTATTTTATCTGTAAAAAGACTTTTTTTATGTAATTTATTATACTTATCTGACGTCATACTTTTTGCATTTCATCCCACATCATTTAATAAATTTTTCAAATCTTGTTGACATTGAATGGCAATAGTTTAGAGAAATCAATTACGATCATAATATAAAGCAATATTGCTGCATTCTTAATTTGGTGAAAAGTTGAGCCATCACGCTGAGTAAATTATGCTATTTTAAACAGAATTTCACTATTTTAATGTCTTGAAAAAAATATGTTGCAATATAGCAGCTTAATAAGAATGCGCAGGGAGAAAAAATTCTAGTAAAATTTCTGTGCAGTATGGCAATGACATTTCTGATAAAAAGACCAATAATTCTGGCTAATAAAATCGAAATATACGGTATTTAAACCATTCATTTGATAATGTTACTGTTCATATGTTAACTGTTTGCCGGGAAATTTGATTTTAAAATTATAGTTCTTATTACCTAATATTTAATAAAAATACAAAACTAAAAAGTAAATCTAAACAAATAAATTGTTTTTATGCTATGATCTAAGGTCATCAGAATGAAATAACCAAATTTGTTGTTAATTTTACCAAAATTTTTACTAAAGCACTTCGGTAAAAATTACCGAGCCTTTTGGATATCGAAGTTTAACTAATTCCAAACTATCTATATAAAAATTCTCTTCTACACGAAGAAAAAAATTCTGGCAAAATTGACGACGTTTCTGGTAAAAATAACCTAAATTTAGTCAATAAAAACCATTGTTTAAACTGCTCATTTTAGTAATTTTACTGCTCATATTGTCAACAGCTTTCCGAAAATTCCGGTTTTTCTAAATTATAGCTCCTATTACAACACATTAATTTAAAAAATACAAAACTGAAAAAAATACTTAAGCGAATAAATGGTTTTTATGCCATATTATAAGGCATCATAATAAAATTACCAAATTTTATCACTATATTACATATTTTAATCTTAATTTTATCTGAAGTCTTCAGCAAAGAGTTTCAGTGAAAATTATTGAGCTATTTGGTGTTCCCACAGAGCCAGAAACACAGTAAATTTTGAGATATTGAGATATTTCTGATAAATTTAACAGTTTTGACCGGACTTTTTTTTCTGAGTGTAGCAAAGTAACATGATATTGTTGTTCATAATTTAACCATTTTTTTTCCTGAGAGTATATTGCTATTACATAGTTTTAAAATTTTAATTTTTTAGCATATTAAAATCTCTATAACACTTTTCTAAAATCATTCATAAATTTCATTAATCATATACATGAATAGTATTTAAACAATCTTAAAAGAAAACACTTCATCAATTTTGTTTCTTGATAAATTTTGTATTTATTTTTCTTTCAGAAAAGCTAGTAAAATGCATCTTTCGAGAGCGGAACTAAATTGCCGATTACCTCTTGGTTAAATTCACGAGATGAATAGTTAAAAAATTTATATTTTTCACCATAATAAAATTTCTGTAATGCTTTTTTTAAAAATCATTAATGTTTCATTAAACATGTACATGAATCGTATTTAAACAATCTCAAAAGAAAACATTTCATCTGAAATCAACTTCTTTCTTTTGTTGTTGGCAAAACGTCAAGCAAATTGTTTCTTGATAAATTTTGTATTTTTTTTCTTTCAGAAAAGCTAGTAAAATGCATCCTTCGAGAGCGGAACTAAATTGCCGATTACCTCTTGGTTAAATCCACAAGATGTATAGTTCTTCCGCACATTTTACGACAGCAAAACTTGAGGGGTATTTTAGGGTGCTTTCCATTTTATTTCCAGACGAGGATGTCATTTAGGGGTGGACTGAGCGGCAGATGTCTCCTTTGGGTTTGGTTTGATGGCACTTAAACTTGTTTTTCTTGAGCAAGTTGGGATATATGATGCTTTTGTAGGTAATACGTTTCTTTTTAACTCTCTTCTTGAAATCTTGCTTGTACCTCAATTTAAAGTCTAAAAAATTGATGTCATACTATATTTTTTTAACATAAAACACTATATAAAATAACTACGAATTTTAAGACTTCATCTTTGAAAAATTAGATTTTGTTTCTATTCTTAGAAGAACAATATTTTATAAGAGCCAAAGAAATAAAATAAAATGAATAAATAGAAATAAAAAAAAAATGAAATGAATTCTTAAAATTATCAAATTAAATTTGATGTATATTTATTGTATGCTTAAAAATTAATTATGGGCTATAGAAGTAAAAGTGCTACGTTTACTTTACTTTGTTTAAAGTTTTCATTTTTTAAAAATTATTAAAATTATGCACTTTTTAAAATCTTTAAATTGTAACAATTTTATTCATTATTCATTAAAAATTCACTCTTGGACTTAAGATAATTTTATTAATTGATTTTTTTTACTCTTTAAATGAAAATAATTTCTTTAATAATTTTATGTGATGGTTAATAATTTTATAGCATAAATAATTTCGGGCAGTAAACTGCGAGGTTGGCAAAACTTTGCCTAATTTGAATTCTAGGTCATTTAATTTTTTTTTATTGAATGAACAACTTATTTTGTAAAAGCGATAATTATTAGTTATGCGCTTAGGGAGCTTTATCACGTAAAATTATTTAAAAAACATGTAAGCAAAGCAATAATAATAAAAATTATGGGAAATGGAAAAATGCAAATTTATATTGTTAAGTTTCTCAGATTGATAAATTTATATATCTGGTTAACATATCTTAAAAAATATTTTTACAGTTTCGTGTATAATGGTATTAAATTATTTTAATTAAATAAAATAAAATAATAATAAATCAATATTATGTGTTTTAACAATTTTGTTTCATGTAAAACGAATAATTTAGAAAACTTTATATACATTCGGAAATTTTTATTACTAAGTATCCACAAACTATATCAATTTTTTAGAGTGTAACAAAGGGATAAGAATAAATTAGGTGAAACTAAATTCATAATTTACTGACTTAGTTAATGTTGGGGGCCTACTTTAAGTTGAAAGCAAGTGTTGTGTGGTGTAGCATTTTTATGAAAAATCTAGAGCATTATTTTCAAGCACAACATTAATTTATCGTTTTTTCCCAATAAGATATAATGTTTCAGCCTTTGCAAGAGCCTCTTATTGTTATTTCAACTTAAAATTTGTACAAACATGCAATAAAAACTATAACTTCTAATTGTCATTTTGCATTTTATTACTCTCTTAACAATTTTCGGGAATCTTAAACATTCATGTAATATGTCTTAGGGCTATAAAAAATTCTATTGGAAGTAATTTTAAAGAAACTGTAAAAAAGTGCTCATTCCTTCACATTTGTACGATTTTAAGAAAACTCTGAAGCTGTTATTTACGATTAATATCTTCAAAAAAAAAGGAAACTTCGAAAGTATTAAGAAAAAACTTGTTTTCGAATAACGACGCTATCTCAGAACTCCGTAGACTCGAAAGACTATTCCTTCAAATGGAGGACCATTATTGTGAGACTGTCATAAGACTCAAGGCAGCTATTCTTGTCACAAAATAGTCCACAGAAAAAGACATTTTTGTATCCCAGGATAGTCATCCCCCCTCCCTCCATTTTAAGCTTTTCTTGTTCCTCACTGTGAGCACAAATCTAAGTTGTAGCCTTAGTTTTGTTAGATATTTGATCAGTTAGGAAAAAGTTTATTTCCTTTTTTTTTATAGATATATCGAATTTTATATTATTTTTGAAAAGGGAATCAAATGGAATTGCTTTCTTTTGCTGACTTAAAGTGAGCATAACATGGAATTATTTTAAAATATATACCAATAATTTTTTACGGTGTAAAGGAAATTAGTATTCTGGTTGTCATATGTTGCAAAATTCGAGATTTTGCCGATGGCTGTGGAAAATGTATATTTTCATTGGAAATATGTTCTATTGTTAACAGTAAGCTCACCAAAGTAAACATAAAAAATATTTAGCAGGCTTTTAAAAAGATGATGTTCGGTACTCTGACAAGTTTCTGAGCCCAACAATAGAAGTAACAGCTCTCTTGGTAGCAAAATGGAACAATCTCCCCAAGACAATGTTTGGCCCTCTGATAAGTTTCAGAACTAAATAACAGCGGGCTCGGTGACAAATGAATTGACTTCATCCGGCTTTGAAAAAACATTAAAAAAAAATAAAAAAATAAAAATTCAATGTTTGGTACTCTGATAAATTTTTGAACAATAGAGATAACAAGAAAAAAAAAACTAAATGAAAAAAAAAACCCCGTCTCAAAATGAAATAAACTTGGAGGTTTTTGAAAATATTATGTTTGGTACTCTAATCAGTTTCTTAAATAAATAATTGGGACAACAGCGGTATGGTGGCAAAATGGGACTACCTCTCTTGAATTTGTGAAATGTGACATTTGGCATCCTGAGTACATTCCAAGCTAAATAATGCAGGTAATAGCCGTTTCGGGGACAAAAGGAGTCAACATACTCAGGCTTTGAAGAAAAAATAATTCTGAAATTTTTTTAATAATTCTGATAAGTATTCTGATAAATTTTTGAACAATGAAAGTAACAGCTCCCTTGGTTTCAAAATGAGACAATCGCGACGGTTTTTTTTAAAAAGGCGGTCTTTGGTACTCTGGCAAGTTTCTGAATTGATTAATAGGGGTAACAGCCCTCACTGTTACAAAATACGACTACCTCACCAGGATTTGAGAAAAGCAATGTTTAACACTCTGTGACTATTCTGAACTAAGTAATACTCGTTATCTCTGTAACAAAATGAGTCAAACTCGTCAGGCTTTGAACTCTTTGAACGTTTTGAGCTCTGAACAATGTTCCGTATTCTGATAAATATTTGAACAATAGAGGTAACATTCATCGTGGCAATAGAAAGAGTCAACCGCACTAAAAACTTTTTTAAATACGATTTTCGGTGTTCTTATAAGTTTCTGAACTAAACAGTATGCTGTAAACAATTTCGGTTAAAAGTACGGGCACTCAGGGAACCGGATCAGGTTACTTAACAATAATTTTTTACGTTTTTACTATACTTAGGATGCCGGCACTTTTTTACCATGAAATCAATTTTAACTGGAACAAAAAATCTGATTATACCGTAATTTTTACAGTGTAATAATTATAGTAAAATCACTGAATCATTCTAATTCAATAAATATTTCTGAAAAAATTACAGCATAATATTTTGCGATTAAAAAAAATTTTAATGTAAAATAGTTTTTTCGGAGGATGCACCCAAAGTGCCAGTAATTTACGGGTAAAATTTTATTGGTATCATCTGTCTGTAGTAGTTTAATATTCAATGGCAAGATTTTCAAACAAACACTTTTATTATAGTAAATTGAATTTCTTCATATATTCTTTCTAAATGCTATTTAATTAATTATTTTAATCATGATATTAAGGATTTATTTTGCAGAAAAAAATATTTAGAATATGTTTAGAAGCATTCTTTTTTTCGTTTCATTCGATGTTACCAATAAAAAAAGTCCTATGATTAGAATTCTTTGCTAAGAAACTATCCAACAAACTTCTTTTAAAACTTCGCACCCAATAGTAAATAATGATTTTTAGTAAAAAAATAAAAACCCCTAGTCTTGAATTTTTTTCAGAAACTACTAAACTGATTCAGTAATTTTAGTTCATAAAAGTCAGATTAGGTCGAAATTTCTTACAGAAATTAAGGTTTTCTTTACTACTGGTCATCTGGTCATTCAATTAACCTTTTAATTACGGTTGGTACAAGAAGTGGACCAAAATGACTGGCATCAGCATGCTAAATGCTTCAAGCAAAGGGTTAAAGTGTTCATGCACATGAAATTAAAAAAAAGTAAACCAAAAATTAAAGAAATCATTGCATTTTTTCGAACAAAGGGTAAATCCCTTCAAGGTCTTAATTCTTGTTGGGCTAAATAATTTCAGTTTTAATAATACGGAAAAGCATTTTAAAAAGTTTGATGAATCACTATTAAGGTCATATATTGTAAGGTCATTTCAATTGTCAGATGAAATCAAAAATGGTGTCGATAACATTCTGTTTGTTAGAATAATTATAAAGAGTGAGTCAACAATTGTCGTCAGTAAGTTCAAAATTTAAAAATCTGTCTCATTTGGCGGGAATATAACTACATTTTGAAAATTGAATTTCTTTATTTTGGCTATTAAGTAATAGCTCATAAATTTCATTATTAAGTTATGATAATTCATTGTAAGAGATTTTAAAAATATTTGGCAGGAGAAACATGTTGCTTAGAAATTTCTTCTATTTCATCTCTCCACAAATAAAAAAGTGTGTTTGGTTGAATTTGGTATTAAATGCAGTGAGTAACAAAAATGTATTAATTCAGACAACTATTGATAAACGAAAATGTAATAACTTAAAGGATATGTTTTTAACTTTAAAATTACTTTAATTATTTTTATCAGTTTAAATTTTTAAATTATTTTTATCAGTAATTTCAAAAAGAGGAACTGTAATAATTGCCAATTGTCTAAATTTCTGTAAAATTCAGACAATTGGTCGTTAATTTATCAGTCTCTCTTCTTTGAGGAAAAAAATCCAAGTGTTTTTAATTACAATGAAATACAGTAGTTAAATTATAATGAAATACAGGAATTTAATTATAATGAAATACAGTTTTTAATTGTAATGATTGCAGCATACAATCATGCCCATAAAGGTACTGGGTCTAATCCCAACCTGGGCTAAAGAACATCTCTTGTACTTCTTAAACATTGGTGATATTGGGTAATTAAGGGTAACTCTCTCTCTCCTCGACAGAGGGCGATACTACACTATTTCACATCGTGCTGTAGTTCTCCTTGATTCTACTGAATGCCTGATTTTTTAGCAACGCCAAAGCCTGTACTGAATGTTTTCTTTACGAGCATAATGTTAATTTACTGTCAATTGCCATTTTATGAGAAAAAATTTACCAACATACCTATATTTTTATAATTATAATTTTATTTCTACGGTCAGTGACTGGAATATTTTTGCCGGTTAGTAACTGTTACACAGAGAAAAAAAAGTATGGTCAAAACTACCAGTATATGGTGAAATTTATCGAACTCTTCGCTCTATGAGTTTTTGCCGAAGCGCTTCAGTTATGATTTTGGTAAACTTAATACCAAAATATAGTTCAATATGTGATAATTTTATCATGATTTTTTAGAATATGGCAACAAAAATCTACTTATTCGGAAACTGATATCATACGAAAAATTTTTAATATCATAAAGTACTGTAATTTTTCTATAGTTTGCTTCTCAGAGTAGGATGCAAATAAAATTATTAAGAAAAATCAAATTTTTCTTAACACATTGAACATATAAAAATTAGTTTGCAATGTATACCGTTAAATAGCAATTGTTTTTTTTAAAATATTAACTATCTAATAATCATAAATCTTGGTATTTTTCTAAAATACTGGAAGCATTTATAAAATTTTCCTCACTAAATTTTTTTTTCTCATCTAAAAATTACTTTAAGTTATATGAAGTAGGATTTTTATCACAACCATTATTTATTCATTTGTTTATTAATTCAAATAATTAGTATTTTCTGAACAAGTTACAAAAATAAAGATACGAATATACATCATCAATATTTATATTGTTTATTTGAAATTTTAACTCGAGAGAAATATTTTCGTTTATAACTAAAAGATGCTGCATTATTGCGTTTATTTCTCAATTAAATAAGGAAATAACAATCATAAAAAATAACGAAATAAAATAAATTGGAAGCAGCAACCTTGATTAGGAATGATCGGCAAAAATGTATCTATAACAAGATAGTCTCGGAGTGGTTTCAATTGAAGTCTTATAAAAAGCGACACATCTTTCTGATCTATTATTCTTTTTCAATAATCATGATCATAAACATGAACGTTTTACTTTTGGTACTTCTTTCAATTACTCTTTATGGTGTTAAAGGTTCGTATGACACCTTTATCTTATATGAGAACTAAATATACTAAATTTTTTTATAGATTACTTATTTTATTTGTAGATTTCAGAATTACATAAAATAAGTACAGAAAAGACTTGCTACGCGTATCTCGTGTCTCTCTTGGCAACGAAAACTTTAGACATCTATTGTTAAAGTATTAGTCGTAAATGCTTTTGAATAAACAGTAGAAATGCAAGTAAAAATATATTCAATGATTTTTTAATTTTTTTTAATATTATGTATAATTTGTGACTCACTCTGCACGAAAAAAATTGGTAAAAAATCAATTTAAAATTACTGAACTGTGTGGTTGAAACTTTTCTGCTTTTAAAAAAAACAGACCATAATTCTGGTAACGAAACCAAAATATATAGAAAATATATACAAAATATATACAAAATTAAAAAGTAAATTTAACCGTATATATGATTTTTATGCCATGCTCTTAGGTATCATGATAAAATTATCAAACAACACAGATTATGAAACAATATTTTGTTGTTAATTTTACAAAAATCATTACTAAAGCACTTGGGTGAAAAATATCATGCATTTTAGTGTTATACATCCAGAAATACGGTAAATTTAGCCTTTTCTTGGTAGCTTTAGTCTTGACCATACTTTTTGTCAGTGTAATGGTTCCGGATAGTTCAATAAAAGGAGAAAATAAAATTTAATCTTAATTCGTTTTTTAGTTTCATCATTTTGAAGATGATTCTCTGTATTATTCATTATGTTAATTTTTTAATATTCCAGTTTTTTTAAGCTAAGAACTTTGCTTAAAAAGTCTGGAAGAAGATAAGACAATTTACTATTTGTGATGTTTTCACAAAGTAATGGGCTTCTATAACGGCTTCTGTATGGGCTTCAATGTAAAATGGGCTTCTATAACGATAACAACATTAAAAACAATATGACACAGAATAGTTTTTTATTTCTCTTGTTCATTGCGTATATTTTGTAACTCCAACGGCTTTGAGTAGTTAAAAACGGGGAAGAAAACGAAACCAAGTTCTAACTCAAATTCTAATTTCATTGTTGAAAGATAATTAATTGAACTATTTTTTAAGTTATTTTTTCAATATTTAAGACCACTTCGAACAAATTATTTTTACAGACAGTTCAATACCTGCAAAAGTTTCATAATGAAATATTTTTTTAAAAAGTGCTGTCATGAAAATATGAGCAGTAAAATTAAAACTAAATGTTTAAATTGCAAACATAAATATGATTATATTTTGCTCCGCAGGTGAAGATGCTTGCACTTTGCCAACAGACAGTGGACCATGCAAGGCCTATTTTATTAGATACGGTTTCAATTGTTGTTCTCAAAAATGTGAGAAATTTATCTATGGAGGGTGCCTAGGAAATAAAAATAACTTTTCAACGAAAGATGAGTGTGAAAAAGCTTGTGGTAAGCAAAAATTTTCTATTTTAAGGTAATAACTCAGATAACTCTTGCATTCGACTAAAATATCGACTTCTCGTGAAGTGAAATTATAAAATCAAAAAATAAATAATTGTGTATGGAGAAAAGTAATTTGTAAAATTAACCACACTATATGGTGTGGACATAACCAATATTCAGTGTATTAAAAACCAAAATATACGGTATTTAAATCATCCATTTACTAATATTTCCAATAATATTATAACGGTTCACTGAAAATTCTGATTTTGTAAATTATAGTGCTCATTATCACACATTTAGTAAAAAATACAAACTGAAAAGTAAATTTAACCGAATAAATTGTTTTCATGCCATTTTCTAAGGTATTATGATGAAATTACCAAATTTTGCAACTTTCATAAAATTTTATCACATATAATAAAACCGCATTTTATTGTTAATTCTGCGAAATTCATTAAAAAAAGTGCTTGTGTGTGTAAAAAAGTGATACACATATATATATAAAAATTCTCCTTTTTTCAGTGTTCTGTGAATTTTTCCAAGTTTTCTCTACATTTTGAACTTATTTTATGAGTTCTATTTACTTGCAGCTTATGAGCAGTAATTAAAACTTATTGTTTTTCTTAATTTTCCTCGTGTTTCTTATTCTTTTTGTCCCTTTGGTATTTATTTATTATGATATATATATATATATATATATAAAAATG
>NC_092206.1:28359419-28425736 GCF_043381705.1 Parasteatoda tepidariorum | reverse complement strand
GTCCTAAAAATAAAAATGTTATTATATATATATATATGTAATACAAAAATTAAATACTTTTGCATTAATGAAAGCATTAAAACTTCATTCCTTTTCATAAAATATCTTTGGTAAAGGATAAGGGTAGAAATTCTATTTTGGGACTTTAAGGCTTAAACATGCCAATGAATAATAATTAGATTTATATTTCAAAAGAGAAGTTATTTTAAGATCTTTCACTTCCATATAAGGAAAGATTAAACAATTTTCTATGAGTAATAAATAAATTTGATGAGGCGTAAGAATACAGAAAAGGCAATATGGCTGGCCTTTTTACACTTTTTAATTATCGTATAAAACGCAGAGCAATGATTTTTGCGTGGCTTTTTGTTGTTTATAATGCCTAACGAAACTACGTCTATTTAGACAGGATATGTGTCTCCCCTCTCCAGCTTGGAGAGGGGTGAAAATACTATTTCACCATCGTTTATTTAAATAAAAGATTATGCCGAAACTGGACTCGTTAATCATGCTGCTTTGACTCTTAATTAACAAAAAAATATCGGTGTGGCTCCACCGTTATTTCATATATATATATATATATATTTTTCTGTGCATGGACCCGCGATGTTTTATTGTTGACAAGGAATTTAAAGATGCATATTAAGGATGGTCTTTAGAGAACATGCTGCATAAGTATTCATTTTGAATAGCTCAATTCTTTAATTCTTTTATTCTAATCTTGCTGCTTTTTAGCAGAGTTTTTTAAAATAGCATGACTTTTCTTTCGTTAAAAGTATTTTGTAATTTTGGTGGATATAACATCGTCATAATTATATTTGACCATCATTGTAATTTTATTTCAGTGAAAACTTCTTTATGACTTTTCAAAATCAGAATCAAATTAATATGCTTCAATTTTATCTAAATGAAACTTCAAATCGCTATAATTAGTTTAAGTTTAAGCACACTATTCTATTCGTTTTTAATTGAAAATTTCCCCATTCGTTTAGTTTAATCTTTTAAATCTTTCAGAATGAAATGGAGTAATTGAATTATTATTTTCAATCACTCTAATTCATTTTAAAACAAGTCTATGAGGTCTTTTAATTAAGTTAGCTGTCCATTGAAACTATTACAACTAACTAAAGACGCACTTTGAATAAATTTACAAGAATCGTTTCTGGAATTTAGCAGATAATTACTCTTGCAAATTATACGAGATTGAGTTCAGTGGCATATTTTACGAAAACATTCTGGTCTTTTGTATTGGTTAAGCATTATACAAAATTTCTATTTAAGGGAAATTGTAAGCATAATTTACAGTATACTAAACGACACACATGACACTTTAAATAAACGTTAAATATGATTTGAATAATTCAGCCACAATTAATAAAATAATGTACAAAGTTCATAATGCTAGATAAATATATTACAAAATGGTCACGTATATTATTTCCTGAGTTTTAACGTTTTAATTTTACGATCAGTGTAGAAAATGTACATAAATTATTGTTATTAATTGTTATTTAGTTCTCTTCAATATTTGTTGTAATTAAAACATAGTTAATTAAGTTCTTAGACGCGGAAATTTCATTGAACTTATTTTTTATAATTTAGGCTGAAATAAATGAAAAATATTATGTTTAGCATTTCAATAATTTATGGTTAGACAGTATGATATATCGGTTTTTTTCTCTGCGTTAAAGGTAAAAGCTTCCAAACACGGTTTATTTAAAAAATATATTTTATCTAATAAAAGTTTTCAAAATTTGCACTTTATTGCAGTTATTTAGATCTAAGGGAAATAGTTATTCATTATTGAAATTTCTTTAATTTACAAAATCAATTATTGATAAAGCATAGAATATGAATGCAAGAAAAATGATTCAATCTTTTTTATTCGGATTTTATATTTTAGTACAAATATTATTCCGACAATTGAACAGATTTTTTAAATAACTATTTAACTGTTTTTTTAATTAGATTTTTTAATTTTTTTTAATTAATTAGAAAATTTGTAATTAGAAAAATATTTTTAAAAATATATTACCTTGGAATTAGAGAGTCAGAAAAAAAAATGTAAACGAGACACCGGTGTCCCAGTTGCATCAAAGGATTGGGTACTTTTTATTTAGCTTATTATTTTGATTTTTTTTACTTATTATGCTTTTTCCCTATTTTTTAATTTTGTTTGAGGGAATCAAATGTAACAAAAATAAAAGAACAGACGGGTCAAATAAATAACTGCCTGACACAGTATTGATGTCAAAGCTTGGTGATTTTCGTTAAGCTACCAAACTAATATATATATAAATATAAATATTATTGCTGGTATTTCATTGTCTTTATTTTAGATTTTTTTTATTTCAGAAAAGAAAAAGAAGTAAGAAAAGAATGAGTTTCACAGAAGGACAAAGCATCTAGATATTGAAAAAAACATCCAATTTTATTGTATTCATTAAAGTATTTTATTTTAATAGAGTTTATGTTTCATTTGTCATTAAAAATGTCACACTTATTATTTTCAAAATTTTTATACAAAATTCTTTATGAATATGGAGTTAAAAAAATACATATTTTTTTGTAAATACTTTCTATTTTCAATAATGAATCAAATGTAATGCTGAAAATAAAATAGTTTACAGATAAATAAGAAAACAAGATCAAGATTAGTCTGTTGATCCATTTCAAAAGTAATTTTATTTTTACAATTGAAAGCAGCCATTTGTTTAGATATGGAATAATGATTTTTTTTTAAATTGATGCATTTTCAAAAGTCGTTTGCGAGAATATTTTTCACTAAAATAAAGCATAAGATTAGAGATAAATTCCTAATGTTTTTTACGCAATAAAAAGTAAATAATAATATTTTTTCTGCAAACCCTGCAATTTTTGCGAAAAATTTTGAATTGAATAGAACTTTTAATAAATTTTTTAATTTATTTAAATTTAAATGTTTTTAGAAATCTGTTGAAGTCTTGTTGGGTTGCTCAGTATTTAATGTTATAATTATTATGTCAAAATGTAATGTTATAATTCAAATAATTTCGTATGCATGAAATTTATTTTAAACAAAAAATTTATATATATTTTAAATAAATTTATCTTAAATCTATTTTTATAATTGATTCACATTGATTATTTTATTATTACAATATGCAACTTCTGGCTTTTTTTTAAAATTTCTACTGTATAATAAGATTCTATAGTAAATTAATGTTCACTAAAAAGCGAATCACACTTTGAAGCCACAACTGAGCAATTTTATCGAACAAGGAAAGTGTCACTTTCAAACCAAGCAGAATGTTTCTATATAGTTGGTCTGTTTTATTTATAAAATCTCTCTCTCTCTCTGTATATATACATGACTGTCTGTCTGTGCATCTTTTATAGACTCCTAAAACATCCAACCGAAAGTAATGAAATTTGGTAATTAGATAGTTTGAAGCACGAGGAAGGTCACTGTCGACATTAGAACATTCTATGATCCGTTCCAGCGGGATGAGCAAAAACGTAAAGGAATTTTCAGATTGGTTAAGCGATAGCCATTATCATCAGTGATATTTGTTTGCTCAGAGCCCTATTTGATCAAAACGCGTTTTTGCACGTACTTTAATAGTTAATTATTTTTTATTCACTGTGTCAGATAAATTCACTCATCAACGTTATGTGGTAGCATCGTTATCATTAAATTCATATTACCAAATTTGTCAGATACCACGTGTTTAACTTCTTTTCATAGTAATTCCTTTAAAACGTGTTTCTCTAAAAGTAATTAATTTAAATCTATGGTAGTTATAATGAAAAAAAATTAGTCCTGAATTTAAAGGCAAAATTAACGGGTAAGTAGTACCGATTCACTTGGGAGAAACGTAAAAAAAAATGCCATACTATAATTGACGCCAATCAATTCTTAACAAATTTAGGTAACATATGCACATTCATGTAATAAGCTATGTACTAAAAGGCAAAATTAAAGGAGTAAAGATTCGTTTAGAAGAACAGTAAAATATTGCAATACTATTATTGCCAACAATGATACTTAATGAAAGTTGATAATGTGTAGTAATTCAAATAAAAAATAACCTATCTAAAGGCAATGAAAATGGAGTTAATTGCTTAGTTACTTATTCAATGAAGGAATATTATTATTTACCATATTATTAGTGATATCAATGATTAATTAATATTGGTAATATGTATTAATTTAAATAAAAAAAAGCTACGTGCTAACAAGCAAGGTTTGCGGTTTAAGGTTAAAAATACCGTTGAACGCAGATTACGCATTAATTATTTTGATAATATGTACTACTTGTACTATGTCAATTGATTCAGTTTTAATAAGAATTATGCAATGGATTTTCCATAGTTACGAAAAATATTTTTCTAAATGTAGCAAAGATAGAGCGTTAATATTTTAGAATTAGCAGAACGTTTTCTACTACTACTTATATGTATTTCAACAGTAAATATGGGTAAGATAAATGATCATGCTCCAAAGTCCTAATCAAGGTCTTCGACTAATTCCATTTGTTTTTAAAATTTCGGGCTTAATATATTTTGAAAAAAGACTCAAATGGTGAAGGATTTTGCTATAAACACCAAATATACTAATATAAAGTATTATATCGATATATTTGGTGATTCTTAAAACTGCACCGATACTCAGCAGTTTTAATACCGATACAGTTGAAACCAGTGTCTTTCGCTCCCTTGATGGGGATATGAACTAGAGAAAATTACATGATGAGATACATTTTGACTATCCTAAGTTGGTCAATTTATTAGAAGGTGAGACTAATAATTTTTTGCTTTAATTTATTTACCACTTCCTAATTTGAAATAAAATTTTTGCAAGCATACTAAAAACTGTTATGGATTAGTTGTGTTAAGATTAAGGGGAAGGCAAAACCAGTTCTGTTACCTATATTGATACAACTTTTTTTTGTTATTTTATGATTCTTTAATTCTCGTAAAAAATTCAAGTATCTGATTCTTCTATCCAGCTCTTTAATTGTGTAGGTATTTGCCTTTCAGTTTTGTGTGTGATTTCGCAGTGTTGCTCAGTACTGATTTGTTTATTCTTTACTTTCATTCTATACTATTTCTTATCACATCCCGTGTGAAGAATAAACATTCAGATGGAATATTTTTTATCACATAAAGAATACTGTTTATCTCGCTTTGATTGCAAAAATATAAATTATAAAATAATATAAACGAAGAATATTTAAAAAAGTTCTGGATCAAATTACGGCGAAAAAGTACTGGCTTAAGTAAAAGTTCTTAATTACAGTTATTCAATGAGTTTAAGTGAAATATTATTGTAAAAGTTATCGGTATATCAGATTTTTGTTCCATAAAAGTTGGCGTTAAATATGAAATTTAGAATAAATTATCGGCCTTCAGAGTGTCGGTACTTTTTCCAGTAATTTGATACGAAATTCTTTACAGTGTATGGGTAAAAATGTTAAAAGAATTGACGAAATTTTTCCAAATTAACGAATACAGATTCGAATACATGAATTCTCGCTTGAGCTCTGCTATAAATTCTACTTTCACTAAAATATGATGCATACTTCAGCAAATAAATTGTTATCGTAAAAAATTCTTGTAAAATGTCGAGTTAAGTAGGAACATTAATAATATTTTACTAACAAAAACGAATTTTTAGTTTAATTTTTAAATTTAAGTTTTAGATTCAAATATATTGTAGGAAAATATTAAAGCTTTTGATTAAGTTTTTTTGGGATGAATAGAATTTTGCGAAATATTCATGGTAAAAATTGAAATTTTGTTATTGCTTGTCTTGATATGTGCTCCAAATTCAATAAAATAAAATATTTATTGTTTTTTTTTCGAGTCTAAACAAGGAAAAAACACTTGTAAAACAAAAAATAAAATATCCCAACTAGTGAATCTACCTGCCTTGTCAAATTTATAACAATAATAATCAAATATAATAATAAGTATAATAAGTCACGAAAGTCAATGCATTATGTTTCAAATTCTGAAACGTAATGCTTTTTTTTATTACTCTTAAGTTCGTATAGTCTTAATTAGCATTATTATTTTGCTTTTTTATAGCTGAATTGCAAGAAGCAGCAACTTGAAAAAAATTGTTTCTTCACATAAATCTTTGAGTTTTTTTTGTCTTTAATTGGTTTGCAGTGTAGAACGGTAATGTTAATTTTCTTTTTCTTTTGAAGATTTGTGAAGATTTTTGTGAAGATTTTGCTCTGTGAAAATAATTGCGTGTTTGCACTAATCATAAAACTTGTTTACGAAAGAATATTTAAAAGAAAAAATCAGTTTTAATGATTTTTACTTTTTTTTAACAATTTAACTTATACATAAGAGTTTCAGATTATAAGATATAATAATCAAATATCTATTCATCGGGGATTATTGCATGGATTTTATTTGAGCTTTGGAATTTATGATTTAAAATTATGTATTTTTAATGTGACGTAAGCCATTCTACTTAATGTTCTTGTCTTCAACATTTTAAGCAATGAGAAGTAATAATTATTATTAAATATAACCTTTACAAGAAATAATTTTTTGTTCAAATGTTTTGTATTTGAAAGCAATTTTTTTTTATCTACATAACTATTTCTAGAAATAAAACGCAGTTAATTAAGGGTTAAATGAGATATAATATTATCCTGGCGGGAAGTATAATAGCAGTAACTCGATGAACTTGAACTGGTTTTCAAATATTAAAATTAGATTGAATTGTTGTAAGTCTCATAAATTGAGATGCGGGATATGATCATTAGATATGGATATGATATGAGCTTTGTTTGTTGTTTAGGGTCACAAAATACAGCTAGATTTGGTTTGTATACTAATTAATGATATGGTAAATTAATAATTTTGACAAATCCCTGCAGAGAAAGGCGGGAATACAAAACACCAAAAACTGTTTCATTGCCGATATAGAAAGGATTTAAAAGATAATTAATAAAAATAAGCAGGCTTTAATGTTCGATGCATATGCCCTTCTTAACTAAAAATTTTTATACTTCGACAGAGAGTTTTTTTCTTTGTAGCTTGAATTTTAAATTATGTACTGAGAAAAAAAAAAGTATTCTCAAAACTACCAGAATACGAGGTCTGTCTGAAAAGTATCAGACCTTTGGCCAGAAAAAATATTTCAAATATCTGATGGAGTTGGGACCCTAATCCCCTTCAAAGTAGGCCCCTTGTGCTTCCACACACTTAGCCCACCGATCCTTCGACTGGTGGAAACGCCTCTGGAAGTCTTCTTTTGGAATGGTGTTCAGCTCCGTCGTCGCGTTCCGCATTATCTCTTCTTTACTCTCAAAACGGGATCCTTTCAGCGGCGTCTTCAATTTTGGTAACAACCAGAAGTCGCAAGGAGCCAGGTCGGAAAAGTAGGGAGGTTGGCGAATGGTTGTAATTCCGTGTTTGGCTAAGAAAGTGTGGATCAATCGAGATGAATGTGCAGAGGCGTTGCATGATGCAAGTGCCAGTTGTTCGCCTTCCACAAGTCTGGTCTTTTGCGCCGAACTTCCTCACGGAGTCGCCGGAGAACATCTTGATAGTACTCCTTTGTCACTGTTTGTCCTTAATGTGCGTATTCGCGATGCACAATTCCACGGACATCAAAGAAAACAGTCAGCATCACCTTGATTTTGCTTCGCACCTGCTGCGCTTTCTTCGGCTTTGGAGAATCGGGATGCTTCCATTGCGACGACTGTCTTTTTGTTTCTAGGTCCTACCCGTACACACATGACTCATCTCCAGTTCTCACGGTATTCAGAAACCCAGGATCAGTGTTGGCGGTGTCCAGAAGGTCCTGTGCAACGTCAAAACGGAGGTCTTTTTGTTACAGGCACAACAACTTGGGTATGAATTTCGCAGCTACTCGGTTCATGTTCAAATCTTCAAGCAAAATTGCTTGTGCAGAATTTCTACTCACTCCAACCTCTTCTGCAATCTCCCACACTGTCAAATGACGATCTGCCATCACCAAATTTCGCAACCTCTCAACATTATCTGCACTCCGAGCTGTTTGGGGTCTGCCACAACGCTACTCACTCTCCGCTGATGTGCGGCCATCTTTGAATCGGATGAACCACTCCTTAATTTGTGTTACACCCATCGCTTCTTCTCCAAACACCTGCTGAATCTTTCGAATTGCTTGGCTTTGAGAATCACCAAGCTTTTGACAGAATTTGATGCAATATCTTTGCTCAATTTGTTTAGTCATCTTACGAGAAAACTAAATCCGACGAACACTACGAACAGCACCTTACTTGGCGACCACCAGCCAGCGACTGGCACAACCGAACGCGGTGAAAAAATTCAAGCATGTGTATTAAGGTTCCTCCTTCCACCGTGCACGATGGTGCCGCTTTAGAATAATTACTTAGCGCGGGAAAATTTAAGGTCGGATAGTTTTTAGACAGGCCTCGTATGGTAAAATTTGTGTTTATTTTTATTTCTTAGTGTGATCATTAAAGTATATTCTTTTTTCCCTTTTTTTTGGACAAGCATTCTAAAAATATAAACTAAAGTTGATCATTGCAAAATATGCTGTACTAAAAGGCAGGTTATTTGCTGTAAGAAACAGAGCTATATCCTTTTTTAAAAAGATCAAATATATGCAGAGAATTTTGTAAAAAAATTAAGCATTACTTACATTAAAACAATTATTAAAGCTTAACCAAATGAACAATTAACTTTAAAAATAAATATCCTTCTGGATCGTAGTTGTACTTCGTAAAAATTCCGGTAAAACTTGACACTTTTAACACTTTTTACTGTAAAATTCACCTTTATCGGAACTTGTTCATACTGACATACCATAATTTTTACAGAAATAATTATTGTAAAATCACTGAATTAATCGAATAAGATAAATATTACTGTAAAAATTAAAGCATTATATTTTAAGGTAAAAAAGGATTTTACGGATGAGGCATCCAAAGTGCTGGTACTGTATACTGAAATTTAAGCCAAAATTTTTTACAATGTAGATTTAAATACTGATACCTTAAAATTTCTTTTCTTTCTCACAAAATTACTAAAATTCAATTTTGTATTTGGAGTTTTCGGTAACTAATTAAATATTTAAGTAATATAAAATTGCTGTAATTTTGTATTTTATATAACTGAGTAACTTGACAAAGTTGAGTAATTTGCAATCATTATTTTATTTGTTAATATTTAATAAACACTATTAAAACTATATTCATAAAATAAAAAATATATAAAAAAAGCACATTAAAAATTTTAATTCTTCCCGATTGATTTTCATTTTCCTTGGCAAAATCTCAATAACAACATTTTTATTTTCGTTCAAATAAAAAATAATGAAAGAAGTAACAGTTTTGTCGAATTTTAATTTGATAAAATCCTCATGGTTCTATAAATGAGTCGGCGACGAAGCTTCTCCTAACCCAAAAGGAAGCCAAGAGACAGGAATTGATGAAAAAATAAATAAATACAAGCTTTTGCTTCTATGTAAAACAGGTTTAAAATCTTTGATATTCAATTAATTTTAATTCTTTTTCAAATTTTAAAACACAACATATGTTGAATTCGAGTGTAATAGCCTCATTTCATGTAATCGTCATTTAATTTATTCAAATTTTCTTTACAATATATTTTTGTAATATCGAATTTAAAAAAAAGGATGTTTCCGATGTATAATAAACGACAAATATTAGGCTTTAATACAAATCATTATTTAACATCGCTGCAATTTAAACATTTCTCCAACTACTCAAAATTACATTTCTTTTAAAATGAGAAAAAAGCATTCATGCAACTACCCGTTGTAGGCCAGGGGGTCATGGAGGATAAAGCTCTTCAATTTCATGACCAACGACTTGATTGTAACTATGTAGTCAGAAATGCGAACCCCAGCTCCTCACAATGACAGCCCAGTGCCTCAACCACTGAACCATCGGGTTCTTTAAAAATGTGTATTTCATTTGTAATATATATATATATATATATAAATAAAAAACAGCTACATCATAAAAAGTATGAAGATTTATGTGTCTCTAACTACTTGCTTTCAGTGATTTAAAAGTAGTTCGCTTTGAAATAGATTTATATTTGGAGGTCAATTATAAAAGTGTATATTCACTAAAATTAACTGTTTGTCAATGAAGCGAAATCAAAGTGAAAACAAAATGACCTCGATTGAAAATCGTTATCAATAAAAATTATTCCGCTTTTGCTTGAAGTACGAAAATAAATTAAGAATGTGTCAAACTGATTAGATCTATCCTTGCACCTATAAAAACTCTTTTATATGTCAAGTCTTTAGAATCAGTTTTTTAACAATGATGAGAATTTTACTAGATTCTTGTTTGTTATTAGTTTTCTGGCATGCGTATGGTGAGTTGTTCAAAATAATTTTTTTACTGAATAGTTTTGAAACCATAAACTTTTTACACGTTTAACTAAAAAAAATGGGGGAAAGAAATGTTTTTCGGATTTATCTTGTGCTGCCTAAGCGTTTACAATCTTTGTTCAATGATAGAAGTAGAGAACGAATTTATATGCATAGTTGTGGAATTCTCAGCAAAATCGATTCTCAGAACCATAGTAATGGTGCCTTGCAACATAATATGGTTTAAGTTTATGGCTGAAACTTTAATAAATGGTTAAATTAATCCATGTTATCATTCTAGTTAAGCAGTAAAATTAATTAATATAGTTTAAGTACGAGGAAAAAAATCCTGGTAAGCACTGTACATTGTATAAAACATTGTATGATAATGACATTTCTGGCTGAAATTAATCATAATTTTGATTAATCAATCCCAAAATATACGGTATTGAAACCATTAATCTGCTCATATAGTAATACTTTACCGTAATTTTTAAAATTATAGTTTCTATTACCACACATTTAATAAAAAATATACAAAACTGAAAAGTAAATATAACCGAATAAATGGTCTTTACACCATGTTTTAAGGTACCATGATAAAAAGTCAAGTTTTACCACATTTACAGAAATTTATCATGTATTTAAATATATATCCTAAAGTGGTTTGATAAAGATCACTGAACTTTTTGGTGTTCACTTCCACATGGCGAGAAACAAGGCAAACTTTACGCCAAAAGGCCATACTTTTTTCTCTGTGTAAACTTTTAAATCTTTTTTTCTTTGTCAAAGGTAGATAACGGAATTTTATGTACAGTTCAGCTATTTCTGAGAAATCATTTCAACATAGAACTATAATAGCTTTAAACATATTGTGGTGCAAATTCAAGACTGCACTTTTAATAAGGGGTTAAATTAATATATGTTACTGTTTTATTTAAACTGTAGAATCATCTAACAAAGTTTAGGACGCAAATAACTTTTGCACCTTAAGAAAGTTGTAGCAAAATAGAACGGCATTATTATTTTACTCGTCCGAAAAGTTTTCAACAATCTGGTGACCATGTAGGTATCTAATATCTGCTCTAATTTGATTTCGCTGGAAAATACAAATTTGAAACATTTTATTGAGAAAATGAAAGAGCATAACACTTTGTTTTTTAATATAGTATAATAATTTTAATGATTGTATCGAAATTTTATTCGAGATTAATTAAGAATTTGCTTATAAAAATTAATTAAGAATTAGTATGAATGAATTTAAATTCCACATCACAAAGGTTTTTGAACGAAAAATTTAAAATAATTTTTGTTAACATCAATTACATGCTGAAATTACTAAAATTTTTTTGAATAGCTGAAAGCAAAGAAGAAGTCTGTAGTTTGCCGATTGAACATGGCGATTGCATTGTTTACTTGGAGAGATATGCCTATGATTCCGAAACTGGGAAATGTCGGGAGTTCACTTATGGTGGATGCAATGGAAACGGAAACAATTTCAGAACAAAAGAAGCGTGTGAAAAAGCTTGTGGTAGTATGATCTTTTAATAGAGTCTTAAGTTAGATGCATGAAGAAGAGTTTCTTAAATTTCCCTGTCCGAAAATACTATTTCTTTTTTTCAAATTTCGTAAAGATTTGTTCAAAAATTGTACGAATAATTGTTTAATTCCTGAAACTTATAACTGATAATGCTTCAACTTTTGTAGTATCTTACAAAAAAATTAAAATTACATTAAGTGGAGATGTATTGAAGAGCATATTTTAGAAATTAAAAGAAATATTGATAGCATTTATTTCTTCAGTTTTTTCAATATTGGCTGTTTTTTAAATTATACTAAGAAAGAATTTTTGTTTTATGTTGCATGAAACTTTTTAGCGAATCTTGGATATTTTTACGTCACTGATTTCAAATCTGCAATCTGTATGTTCCTCTAAGGTACAGTGGTACAGTTTTTTTAAGTAACATTTCTTTTGAAAGATGCAAATTTAAAAACGTTACATATAACAGGGATCACATCAATGTTGGAACAAATTTCTAAAGGAGTTAGGGCAAACCACCAAGATTAAAATTTCGTAGGAACTCAAACTCAGAAATGTTGTCCTACGCCGAGCGCTCACCCTATTATGAACGGTTTCTCCATGCTTTTCTAAACAGGTCGTAATAGGGAAACACTTCTAATGAATATCGCAATAAAGACATTTTGAGAATTTCAAAATTTCATCTCATTTGGAGTGATGCCTTTTTTTATTTACCTGTTTTAAGTTACGACATTTCTGCATAAGTATTTAACTTAACTCCCAATTTTACGACAAACGTTGTACCTTCATTTTCATTTGGTCGACTAATTAATCCTTTTTTAAATTTAGTAGAAATATTAGTATATCAGGCTTATTGTCTTAAGAATTTAATAATTGCATGCAGAAGTATTCCTCAAAAATTCTTAGTTTTTGGATGGGAAATTGCATTGGCAAATGTCGTCAAACATGACTAAGGGTACTTCTCCATCATGACCTGTTTAGTCACCATTATGACCTGTTATAATAGCGAATAGCCCCTAGTGTCGTAAAACGAGACTACCGGATAATGGTTCCTATGCAATTTTGTCGTAACACTTACTCAACCATTTGTTATATGTATAGCGTTTTACACTTAGGCATTTTGATCAAAAATTCACTAAAAATGTTAGTAAAAATGTAGCTCGGAGAGAGGAATCGATTGTATATTTGAAATCAGCAATATAAAAATATCGCAGATCTGTTTAAAAATCTCTTGCAACAAAAAACTAAAAAAGAAAAGTTCTCCAGTGTTATTTAATAATATGTTTAGATATTATTTTGAAGTATTTATTCTCTTTTCAGATACAAAGTGATAAACGAAACATCCAGAAAGCTAAAAGCTGCTTTTATTTTTATTATTACAAATGAAGTATTTTTGCTTACTCCTCAAAATAGTAATTTCTTAAAATTATACTTTCATTTTATGTTACAAAATAACAATGCTCCATTTGCTATTTGCATATGGTTGAGTTTTCATTTTGCAAGTATTATTGTATGATTATGTTATGTTCTTAAATAAAGAATATTCTGTTTGATATAAATATGTAACTAATTAAATACAATAAGGGTCTCCGAATAAATTAATCCTACATATGTGTTGATGCAAAAACTGATACGATAATTTACAATTTGGAAATTTGGGTTCTAGGATACGATAATTGACCATTTGGATTTTAGGTGAATTTGGATTGTATACAATTCACAAGAGCTATGCTTTTTTGCATTAATCATAAATTCGTTATTAGAATATTTATTGTTATATAGTAATAAAATATATTTATGACATTTAAAAAAGAAATTACTAAAGTGTTTGTGTTTCTATTTTAAACAATTTCCTAATCACGATATTTAACTTAGAAATTTTGTGCTTGTATTTCTGTGCTAGATTACTTCATTGTAAATTAGATAAAATAACTTGTGTGAAAAAGAAATTTGTAATTCTTTTTTAAAATACAACTACTAAATTATTGGAACAGTATTGATTAAATACTATCCTAATAAATCATATTCATATAAATCTTTCAGATTTGTTTTGATCGTACATTTAAATATAATTACACAATAAAATACTCACATATGACACATAAATTGTAATTATGCTTCAGTAGCTTTATTATCTCCCAAAAAATGCTTGTAATTATTTAAAAAAATATCTCGATTATTCAATAGTGAAACTGCAGAACAAAATTTAAGAATTTTCTTGAAAATCTTTTTACTGAAAAGCATTTTGTTTGAAAATTATCTAAATTAGTTGTAACTCTTTGCTAGATAATTTAATTTGAAATAAGGTGTACAATTTTGTTTGAAATGTTTTTGAATACTTTTTCTTAATTAATTATTAAATTAATTATTTAATATAATTAATTTCTAATAAATCATACTCATGTATATCTTTCAGATTTATTTTGTTCATAAATTTAAGCATAACAACGCTATAAAATACTTATATAAAGCGTATGAATATTAATTATGGTTCAGTTATGTTTTTATCTATCAAATTTTTTTTTATAAGAACTATCTAAAAAATGTCTCTTTCATACAGTCTCGAAATTGCAAAACAAAGTTAGACATTGTTTTTAAAAATATTAATTTGAAAAGCAATCTGTTTGAAAATTAATAATATAAAATTGACTAAATTGAGTAAGATAATAAAGAAAATAAAGTTAAATTTCAAAAGTAAGAAAAAGCTTTAGTAAATAGCAAACGTTATTTCCAAGAAATATGCTTATGTCTTATGAAACATTTGAAACAGAAATAAATTATCTGGGGAGCTAAAGAGTAGTGAAACATGAAAAAAAATGGAATATTGGATGAAAAATTCAATTTGAACAAAAAAGTAAGGTCCGGACGTAATTCACGTAATTTCTTCAAAAATGCATTTTAAAATAGGAAAAATGTTAACAGAAAACTTAAGCGATCTTCCACATAGACTGGAAAAACAGAAAAAAATGCATTTACATATAAATTAAAGTCAGAAACAAATGTAAACAAAATTTGGCTCCCGATTGTATTCGAAAGAATAAAAGTTTTTGAATAATGTTTATTTTTCCTGAAATAGACGCTTTTGGAATAAAAGCTTGTTTTATTAGTTTATAAATATTTAAATCATTGAAATAAATTTGGTGCAAACAAATGTAAATTACAGTGTATTCTCTGATCGAAAATATTTTATTTTCTCCATCCCACCTATTTTTTTTCACGTTTTAATGAGTGTTAAATTTTAGGAAGTTGAATTTAAAAACTATTTTAATTGGGATTGGAACTGCAGTTGCAAAGCCTGTAAAATCTACATAAAGAAAACTAGTTTTATAGACATTAAGAATGGCTGAACATTTAAAAACACATGAAATGATTTATTTTTTAATAATTATTTTACATGACCAAGTCTTAGTGGAATATTTTAAGTTTTGAAGCAATAAAAAGATATATTTTGAATGTATTTTTGAATTAGAAAATCTGACGTAAAACTGAAACAAAAGAAATGAGTTTAATATTTTTAAATTAATTTATAATCATAATAAAAATATATTCTGACGCCTCATATATTAAAATTTTTTTTAACTTGCCCTCAATTACTAAAAATTATATATATATATCTTATGGTGGATGCAATGGAAACGGAAACAATTTCAGAACAAAAGAAGCGTGTGAAAAAGCTTGTGGTAGTATGATCTTTTAATAGAGTCTTAAGTTAGATGCATGAAGAAGAGTTTCTTAAATTTCCCTGTCCGAAAATACTATTTCTTTTTTTCAAATTTCGTAAAGATTTGTTCAAAAATTGTACGAATAATTGTTTAATTCCTGAAACTTATAACTGATAATGCTTCAACTTTTGTAGTATCTTACAAAAAAATTNTATATATATATGGTGAGAAATATCATGATCTGCAGTTAGCCAGCAAGATACTTCTGCGCACTGCGCTTGTGAAAGATGCAGAAAATTGTTAACTATCGATTCTAAGATAATAATCAGGAACAGTTTTCTCAAAAAGCTTAATCAAACAAAAATGTGTGACTCATCAATATATTGATCGAATTCTTCCACTTAATTCAAGATGACTCAAGATCTAATGATCTAAATTCAAAGCGAACTATTTCAGTTTTTAGAACATACTTCATTAGTAAGAACACCTCTTTTTTGTAAATGTAGGGATAAAAAAGACCAAAAGGTTATATAGTATGTTCTTTAATATTTAATTATTATTATTTTACTGCTATGTCAGAAAAGCTTAAAGATCAATGTCACCATATCAATAACTCCAAAGTTATCATAGGCCAGGTGCAAGCTTAAATTCCGGACCAAAATGCGGTAAAGTACTAGAACTTTGGGTGCAGTATCTGCAAAATCCATTTTACCGCAAGATCTGTTAACCATAATATTATACCATAAATATACAATATTTCTGATACTTTTGACGGGAATTTGATCCGGAATTTTTCAAAAAATACTCATATATGAGTTGAAAAATTTTGCCTTCTGCTGAATGATAAATAGGCATACAGTACGACCAGAAAGTTTGCGAAGAAAATTTTAAAAAATCTCCAGTAATGAGCTAAAAAAATACTTCCTATAGAAATGAGTAAATAATATTTTATTAAAAAATATGTTAAAGAATATTAAGCTCTTTTACATTGAATCAAACCCCCCAAAAATTATATTAAATAGTTTCTTTAAAATCTAATTTCGCAGAAAGTATTTCCATTTAGTATGAAAGAGAAACAAGGAGAGAGACTTACTTATGAACATTAACAACCCTAAACAATTCATATTAAAGTTTTTGTTGCAGTTTCGCTTGTAAACATCATATTTTATTTAAAAATGAATTATGAAAATACTCTTTGGGAAAAAGTTATCCTCACGCATAAACAATTATTCAAATAAAATAGCGTGATATGTTTGAGTTTGAAATTAGGTTGCATACCTTTCATTTTATGAAACTGGTGATATATTTTCTTTTCTTTAATAAAATAAAAGTGGAGGCATAAAATGCATGTTATTAAGGCTTAAAATAATTTTGTATTTACACTGTAAGAAATTGAAGGTCATGATTATAATTGTATAAATTCATTAAATATTTTTAAAGAAAAATACTGTAAGAAGAAAAAATTATGTTGAAATTTTCTTACAGTATGGTAATGACATTTCTGAAACCCCACCCCCCAGAATTTTAGTCAATAAAATCATATATATGGTATTCTAACCATTAATTAATTTATTTTTTCGTTCCTATTGCAACTGTTTACTGGATGTTCTGGTTTTCAAAATTATAATTCTGATTACCACATATTTAGTGAAAATGTAAAAGAGAAGAGTAAATTTTATCCAAATAAATGACTTTTATGCAATGCTCTAAAAAGTCATAGTAAAATTACAAAATTTTACGACATTAACCAAAATTTAACGCATATTGTAGAACTTTATTTTAATGTTTATTTTACCAAAAATAGTACCGAAGCACTTCAGTAAAAATTATCGAGCTTTTGGTATTTCCATAGAGCAGGAAACACGAGAAATTTTACAATATGTCTGAAGTTTTGACCATACTTATTTTCTCAATGACGTTAACGTTTAACGTTAAACATAAAGTTTAACGTTAATTAATTTTTTGTCACAGAAATTCATAATTATTTTTATAGGCAACCATAATATTTGCTAACTTTAAAACGCTTTAAATGAAAACCAACTTCAGTAGTATTATATATTTTAGTTTTATAAATTTGTATAATTCATTATCTAGTTACAGTCAAACTAACAAATTGTGAAGCTTGTTTGACAAAAAATGTTTCAATTTATGTTAAAAGGACTTCATCAGAATTCTTTTACTAAGAGCATATCTAAAATTTAAAGATTAATTTATCTGCAAAATTTTCCAAGATTATTAGAAAAAAAGTATTCAACAATTCGTAGACATTTCATTCCTTCATAAAGACTTTAAATCCCTACTTTAATTCTATTTGTTTAAAGTTGAATTTGTGTAGATAAACAATAAAAGAAAGCAATGCAAAGTTCCATTAATTGCATAATTACAATAACAGATGTTGTTTTTTAAAACATTGCACAATTTTTATTCTTTGTGTGCAAGGCACTCATGTGGAATATTTTTATTTTCTTTGTACGGGAGATTCCAAGCACACTTGTAAAATGTCACTGCAGAAAATAATACTAAAAAATTAGAATTATCATTAAAATGTTATTCTTATTAAAATTATTGTTTAATAAGCATAACATGTTCTTTTAAGCATCAATTTCTTTAAATTTCTCTGTACTTGTAATTTAACCATAATGTGTTTCCTTAAAAAAATACTTCTTGTTCATTCTTATAGAAATACTATGCGTCTTATTTAAAGGGTGTGTAATATTACTTTTTGTTAATTTTTAGAGAAAAAATCCTCGCATGTTAAAACAAAACAAGTTTTCGAACTACTACAGTGATTAGAACATAATACATAATAATCACTACTTGACTATGTTTTAACAATCTTATTGATTGAAAAGTTGTCGTAAAATATCAGGAATCTAAAATTCTTATTTAGCCCATACATTTCCTACATTACTGTAGCCCCAGTCATATAAAAAATTTCATCATTTTGTTTTGAGTTTTAAGTTTATAGTATAACTTATAAATAAGGGTGAATCTTTATAGAATAATTATTAATTCTATTAATTAACTAAACATTTTACATTAAATGTTTTATTGAACTATACTAATAGTAGAAAAAATAATAAAGGTAAGAAAATACGATAAATATTTTAGGAAATGAAAGAAAGGTGTACATATTCCTAGTGCTTCTTGTGATCGAATTATAAATGCGAAATATAAAAGGGAGTTAATTTTAATGCATAACGTGTAAATAAAGATAAATCTTTACAGAATAACTATTAAAGCTTTCGATAAAAATCTATTATTTAATAAGTGATTTACTGAATTATTAAATTTATCCTGAAAATTGACTAAATGGAAAAAAAAAACAATTATTCTGAAAATATATTATTTTATAAACTGAATATTTGATCGTTCCCCAATTTTGCTTAAGAAGATTATGAATTCCATAATATTTCCATCACCCCATCTTATAATAAAGTGTAATTTGCGGTTGTTTATCAAACGCAGAAAATTGAAAATCAAGAGAACTAAAAGGGCTCTGGATATAAAGCGAGCTAATTTTAATGTATAACTTATAAATAAAAAGAAATCTTTACAGAAAAATTACACTGAGGAACAAATATTTGATTGCAGTTAAACTAATGCTTGATCTAGTCTAATTTGGGTGTGGGGATTGCGAATCTTAAAAATTTTTGCTACTGATTTTTTCAGAAATTTATATTTCTAGTCGAAACGTACAAGTTTAAAAACGTTACCTATAACAGGGGGACGTAAAAATGTTGCGAAGAATTTCTAAAGAAGTTTGGGAACATCATCGGGATTAAAATTGCTTAGTAACTTATGCCCGGTAATGTCATCCGCAGCTAGGGACTTTCCCGATTAGGAACTGTTCCATCATGTGTTTTTGAACAGGTCATAATAGGAAAGCGCTTCTAGCCGCGTACAACGATATTTTAAGGCATGGATTCCAATGAAGTTTTAATCTTGATGATGATCTTTAACTCTTTTCAAAGTTTGTCACTGTATTTATGTTACGGTCTGTTCTATATATCGTTTTTAACCCTGTAAATTTCGACAAAAAGTAGACTAAAAATGTAAATATGGACTGAAAAAACTACAGCTTGGAGAGAGAAATCGGTTGCAGACCTAAAATAACGATGTGAAAATATCCAATATCCGTTAAAGAATCTCTTGGAACAGAAAACAAAAAAAAAATTACATCAAATTGTTCCTCAGTGTTATAAGTATTATCCGACTAGTGAGTGAAAAAACATGATTTTGGGCAAAACTTTTGAAACTAAATTTATTATAAACTTAGTACTGTATTCTTAGCTTTCTGAAAATACCAAATTTTTGCTTGTACTACAGTTATTTACGAAGTTATAGGAGTTTTTGTACAAGGTGATTACGATGGATACACTGACGGTTTTAAGTCTTTAAATGCAAAATCAGATTTTTTTCCTTCCATATTACACCTCCTTAAGCACGATATCTCATGTTGTATTTAAAATAACTATGTACAGTTTTTCATGAGTGTGTATGATTATAACACATATATTTTGAACTACAGACCAAGAGAAGAAAGTAAAATTTCATTTTTAATACATGTCTTTATACAAAGACAAATAAGGAAATGTTTAAAAATTTGTTATCTTTACTACATTAATCCTTAACTCAGTATATCCACTTGCTTTCAAATATAGTTAATAGCCTTCTAAAACAATCCTTTGTGCTATCTTTACTACATTGAGCCATAACTCAGTATATGCACTTGCTTTCAAACATAGTTGATTTCAAACATACTTGCTTTCAAACAAGCCTTCTAAAAAAATCCTCAAAGGACTTATGGTTTTAGACAATAGAAATGTTTTTACTGTGTTTAGCGGATATGCAAAAAATGCCCTATTTTTACCTACTTTTACCTTAAATAATAGTACTAATAGTTTTACTAGTTTTATAAGTTTTTATGCATGATAAAATAAATAAACTAGTTTTTTAAAATTTTATATTAATTTTGAAAAAATTATCCACACTAGTCGAATACCTTACTCCATAATTTCAATATAATTTCAACAAAAAATAATTAAAAAAAAAATAATTCAATATAATTTCAATAAAAAATTAAGATTTTATTGACCAAATAAATTAATCTAGGACAAATATTAAACGGAAACAACATTTCAATTATCATAAAATAAAAATATTTATTAAAATAAGTTTCCTTTTTGTATTAAGCCTATGAAATTCCCGTTTGGCACGTCACAGCATGCGATAATCAAGCGGCTGAAAATAAATAGAACTACAAGTACACGCTCTGAGTTTTAAGTTTCTTTGTCAAGATATACTGTGGCTCCATCTACAGGGCCAGGCCAAATTCATGTCTTTGGCCGGATAGGAGGTCCTTCCATACCGCATCCGGCAATTGGTACGGGAGGATGCGAAAAGATATGTGAGGAAAAAACAACTTTCGTAGTAATTGATTCTTCTTCTAAAGGTAATTTTACTACTTCTTCTTTTGGAGTATTTATTGCTTTACGATTCATCAAACTAATTGAGAGTTCACCTTTTTGTTTTCGCTTTTTTTAGAAATTTGTTTTAAATAAAACGATAAAATTAATTTTTATTACAAAGTTTTAAAAATTGTAACGCATTGTAATATTAATATAATTTTATGTGGAATTTGGCGTGTTTTAAACAAAATTTCGATAAAAAGATTTTTCCTTATTTTTATTGGTACTTTTTTTAATAAAAGATATTCTTTTTGGAAACGATGAAATTAATTTTTGCTGCAAAGTTTTTAAAAATTGTAACTCATTGTAATATTAGTATAATTTTAATTGGAATTTGGAGTGTTTTAAACAAAATTTCGATAAAAAGAATTTTCCTTATTTCTATTGGTACTTTTTTTTAATAAAAGATATTCTTTTTGGAAATATGTTTGAATATCAAAGCTTATGAATAGGTACAGAAATAAATGAAATATTTTTTAAGATATTAGGAATATTTTTTGTAAAAATATGCCTGAAAAATTATTACAAATACAACTTTATTTACATAAAATAAAATTTTTCGTTTAGATTTTAATAAATATAAATATTAAAAACGTGTGAACCATATTTTTCTATTTAAAATACCTTTTTTATTATTTGAAATACTTTTTATAAATTATGTAACTTTAATACAAAAATTATTAGAGGGTTGTTCCTGTTCTAAAAAATTACATATAAAATATAAATGACAGTTATAAATACGATTGAAACAATAAGACGCGTTTCTAATTAAATCTCTCGTTTAACTTATATCACCATTAATAATTCCTCCGACAATTATTTTATAGGAAATGGCCATGATTTGAAATGAATTAGTTTCTTATTTCGGAAGAATGCATTTTATTTCTTACGATAAGTTCCATTACGATAAGTTTTCACTAGCATTTAGTAATAGATGAAACTAAATTATTTCTAATAAATAATTTTAATATTGTTTTATATTGTGATAGATAAAATATCTGAAAAAAATGGCATAAATTCTTTATAGAACTTGATACATTCTATATTCTTTATACATTCTTTATTTAAGTTTTATCCATAATTATAAGTTGAAGGTTTTAATTTTTATGATTTCATGCACAGTCAGAGAGTACAAAAAGAGTGCTGACGGTGCATGTTTAAATCAAAATGAGACAGTTTATATTCGAATTTATATTATGAATAGCTGGTCCAACCTCATCAATGTATACAAGTTGATAATTAAGTTTTGTTTATATTTATAGTTAAATGATAAAGTGATTTAATAGTTAATTTCTAAATAACGAATAGATAATATGACAGTTTATATTTGAAACTGTCTGATTTTAGGGGAATCCAAATAATGCTGCGAATGAGGGTAAAAATCATTACAGAGAAATGTTTTGTTTCCTAATATATATTTTTTCTTTTATTCAAGAAATCGATAAATTGTAGTCATATTCACTAATTGTGTATGCAAATGTTTTGGAATTGAACATTTTAAAACCAAAACACACGAAATCAGAAAAATATTGAAACTAATAATTTTTTAATGGCTAGTTACATTCATATGATTTCATTTCATTTGTATTTATATATGAAAGAAAATTTATACGCAAAGATTCAAATTGAGACTTGTTTGAATTATGCGAAAATGTTCTTTTCCTGAAAAATTGTCATATGAAACACTGAGAAGAGTATTTTCAAAAAGACTATACAACGACAGTTATTACTATTTAATACAAACCTTTAGATTTTAAGTAATTGTATATTGTTTTCGCTTTAAATTTAAAATAGTATAAGTGGCTTAATACTTGTATTAAGCCGCTTATACAAGTAATACAAATAATGCGAAGTTATATCTTTATTACTAATATTAGCTGCTTTTTTCGCGAAATGTAAGAAACATTCACTTGTGACAAACAAATGTCAATAAAATACATTTAAAATAAAATGTTTTTCTGTTTTTATTTTTGTGAAAATAAACCTTTAAAAGTTCTTTGATGTAAAAAAAAAAAGGAAAGGAAATCAAATAGTCAAAGTTATAAATTAACAAATACTTTTTATTTTCACATTGAAGTAATTTTTAGCTTATGCTATTTTAAAATGTAAAAATTATTGGTTGCTATTACTCAATTAATTCATTTAAAACGATAATTTAAAGCTTATTCAGAATCATTAGAATATTTTCAATCAGAACGTTAAATATAAGTAATTACTTTTGATCTTTCTTAATCCTCCAAGAAACGTTCAAAGTTACCGTTGAGAAATATTTTTTTGAAGCGTTGTAATATTGCTTTCACTTATAAACTATAAGCATATTTAAAAATGTTAATGTCTCATTAGTGCTTAAGCTTATGTTAGTTTGGGAAAGATGATCTCTAGTCTAATAATATCATTAAATAATGAGCCCAGTACTTTATTATTTTCCGTTTCTGTTGTAACCATTTGTTTCGTTTTATTAATGTAATGTTATGTATCGGAGTTTTTTTTAAAAATTTTTTATATGAAATAAATGTTTTGGTTGGTTCTAATTAGTTTCTAATACGCAGGTGGAGGATTTTAAAGATTGTTTACAATAAAGTTTCAAATCACAATTTTTATGAAGCGTACGTTGTTTTCTGATATTTGCAATAATGAATAATTCTTGTTTTAAAGTAAGCAAAAAAAGAGAAAGAGAAAGGAAATTAATAAATTAAAAGCCTTTTATTTCATGCGAATCCCCGAATTTAATCAGTGATTGAATCTAAGATGGAATAATGGTGATGAAAAATGCATTCTAGTCTTATTGACCAAGAATTGGAAAACGGTAGAAGGAGTAAGACATGTTTGGAAAAAGATCCTAGAGAAGGTTAGGGCCCACGCTGGGTATTTGAGCCATTAAAGAAGGGATGACATTTTTAAATAAGCAAAATATATTTATGAACTCTTAATTTGCAGTACGACAGAATTACAAATGATATATTTGTATTTTTATTGTAGTTGTACAAATGATACGAAGAAGGTTTGAATAATCAACTATTTTAAAAATAAGTAAAGACTTTGCTTAAATCTTAAGAAAAAAAATAAAAATACAAATCACCAAAAGGATGATTCTGTTCAGGTGACAGAGAAATGATAAAGACTAATATTTTAATTAATTAACATTAAAAGTTAAAAAAATAACGGTAATATATTTCTCTTAAAAAATTATATTTCAAAATTAAATAAAAAAGCACACAATAAACACATTACATTACTGTATAAAGATAAACAAATATACTAATGCGTATAATTTTAGAAAGGAATCGGGGAAAAAGGAACTTAAAAATTTAAATGAAGCATTTATTTATTGTATATATCCAAATAGTTTATTTCAACATTAAAATTTTTTTCTATAATGTATATTAACGCAATTTAATAGTAATTTTTACGCGACATCTGATTTCACGACGCTTCTCGAATCTCAAGATCACCTCGAGACACTGCAAACAAAATTACAATACTTACTATAATAATTTTTTGTGTGTCTTTTAATAGCAAATCTGAAAGAAAATAAGCAAAAAACTAAATTCAAATGGTAAAAAAACGCTTCATATTATAATGGAATATTATACACTGTTAGAAATTTCTCGGAAGAAAATCGTTATATAACAATTTATTTAACTGTTATTTTACCATATTCAAACAAAGCAATCAAGGAATCATAAATAAGATGGTATTCAAACTGTTAACTGTGAGAAAAATAGTTTATTAACTGCTTTCACCTAATACGGTTAAACAACCGGAATTTTATCGCACCAGCTTGACTCACGTAATGAAACCACTTAGTTCCCTGTAAATGGGTACATATTATGGCCGAGAGGGCTAAGATGTCAATCTCGTGATAGCTTGCACTTCGCAATTTGTGACCCTGGGCTGTTAGAATACGATACGCAAAAAGAAAGCAGCACCATAAAGCTACTAAACTATTTCCTGTGTCCAATAAAAATTCTGTTTTTACAGTTTTGAAACCATATTGTAAATTGCAAATGATTAAAAAAAAACCATAAATACGAAACTATACAGTTTTTAACCATACTAGTAGTAAACGGTTTCAAAATCGCTAAGTTAATGCTGTTTACCGTAAACTTTATGGTTAATTGGATGGACTGACAGCTGCCGGCTATTGTACCATAATTTTAGAATGAAAATTCTAACTGTGTATTTTAAAAAAAAAATCACGAAACAACTTTTAATACCATACAGAAGTTATGATACACGTGAGTTTCTTAAATATAAATGAAACAGTTAGTTAGGAAATATTAATATTAAATTAAAAAAAAGTAACTCATAAAATATAAAATGTCTCAATTATCAATTACCCGAATTAAAAATTTAATTAAAATTAAAATTGATTGTTTGATTTTTGATTGAAATTGAAATTTTGAGTTATATTTCGAGGAAATCCACAAAAAACTCCTACGATTAGCCTGATGGTAAGGAAATTTTAAAACCGTGACCCTTTTTTCTCTGAGGATACTTTAAATCAGCTCTGTGATTGATGCGAGCTGGGTGCAGAATTCATATCAACCAGCCATCGCTGGGGTTCGAATCCGGGTCAGCTTATTGGGTGACGAGCGTTCTAAGCTGCTAGTCACTATGGATTACTATGATTGGTGTGGGCAGGCAGCAGAATTTGCTTAACTAGTTAACGCCGAGATTCGAACCTGAGTCATATCAGTGAGAAGCGAGCACTCTGTCCCTTGAACTACGCAGCTTTAGCTTTTGATTATGAATAAAACTCCTGGAACTGTCCTCATTTTAAGTCTTACTTATACTTATATGAGTATATGTATATATAGTCTTACTTATATAATTTTAAGTCTTACTTACTTATTTAAGTGTAAAAACTATGGAGGAATCCTTAAAAAAATATCTGTCAATATTAATTACTAAAATTATATCTAAAGTCAGATAATAACAAAAAAGATAGAATATTGATTCCACAATTAAGTCGAATCACTATTCTATTTATATGGTGTTTGAAATAATTTCTGGAAAATATGAGAAAGTGTAGAAAATAATGGTGAAATGATTTGAAAAAGAAAAAAAGTTTTTTTTTATATCAAATTTGATTTACAAAAGCAATTAGTGATTAGTATGCTTTTAACTACTTACTTATTCGGCAGAAAATTTTATTTTATATAATTTAATAAAAATACAGTAGCTTCGTCAATATATTTTTATGTAGATGAAGCATTAGGTCATTTTCAATATAATTAATTAGTTATAATTGAAATTCTATGCTCAAATAGTCAATAACAATTTCTCATGATAAATGAGACGAAGTATTCAGATTCATTTTCTTTTTAAAACAGACAATGAAATTGCAAGGATAAAGATACCTTAGTTCATAGTTTTAGCAAGAGATGGCGTATTTATCTAAAGAGGAATTAGCATGATGAAACGCAATAAAAATTTTATCTGTAAATTTAAAAGGAGACAAAACGATACAGAACGCTATTTTTCGTTCAAAATGGTTATCTTGAGTTATTTTAGTATATACATAAAAAAGATAAAAATAAATTTTATAATTTAAATAAATTTTAAGCCCTTGAATCAATAATGAAATGAAACTAAAACACGACATTCTAGACCTTTTTTAAATATTTTCTAAGGGTAAAATATGGATCAGCTAATGCTTTTGTGCTTATACATGTTTTTTTTAAAATTAAGATTTTATTACTAGCATAAAACTCTAATTTTGATATATTTCTCATAAAGAAGTTTTAATCAGAAATTGAGTGAAAAAAAACTTAAATTTTATATTCTGGCTATAGATTAAAAAGCACCACCCTCTTATTAATATGCAATTATTAATTTATCAAATTGTGCGATTTTAAAATTTTTAAAGTAATTTAGTTACTGTAATTTCAAGCATTTTATTCAAACACAAATCTAGAATCCCTTTTTACTTTCCAAGAGACAAAATTATTTTAAATAATAGATGCATATCAATACGCAAAAAAATCAGAATACATATTCTATATTGAATTTTGGATAGGTTTGATTTTAAACCTTAAAATAAATGAGTAAATGTATAACGAAATGGACTAACAATGTAGAAGCTGAAGAAATATCAATTACCTTTTTTCCCCATAATTTATAAGCAATTATTTCTAGATAGAAAAGAATAACTTTTAAAATTTTTCAATTGCAAACTTAAACATAATTGTAATAAAAGATCCAAAAATTGAGGAAATTATTTCTACCAGCAATAAACGTATTGAGCATAAATAAGATGCTTCTTGACAGTACGTCACGTGAATAATTGAAATTTAGAATTAGATTAGAAGTCCAATAAATTGGATGGACTGGGAAGTGCTATAAATTTTCATTTTTTCCCATAAATTTTCTCATCTCAAATAAAAAAATTCTCCTTAGGACATATAATATTTTTTCTGGGTAAAATATTTTAAAGAAATTATTTAGATATTATTACAAATGTGGATACTTAAAATTATAATTAAAATAATTTAAAAAAGTGTTTCATACTTTGAAAAATTGTTTTAATTTTTTAGACTCTTATTTTTTACTAATTACAAAGGATTTTTCAATGCTTATGTATGAATAGTTAGCATTTAAAAAATCTGCTTTCACAATATTCGTGTCTGCAGTATAGTTATTTAAATTTATTTTTAAATCCTATCCAAGTTTTAAAGAGAAACACTATTCCAGACAGTTACAAAAATGACGTTAACAATAAACGACAAAAATATACGATAAATTTAAATAAGTGCTCGACTGCATGTAATACATTTTCAAATAATTCCATATCGTTCGTAAACACGAGTTTTTCGAAATTTCCCAGCAATATTTCCCAAAGGAAAATGCTCGTACATCTTATATTTGTTTTTAAATGTTTTGTTCGACAGTAGTCCTTTGAGATTTTCGCGAACTCATTGTTAGTTTATTTTATTGCTTAAAAATTTCAATTCAAGAGGAATTCATTTCTTGCCTCGTAGTAGTTGAAGTAATGTTTGCAAGATATCTTTTAAATATTTCAGTGTAAATTTCATTTCATAATTTTAAATTTTAGAGAATGAAATAGGAGTTTTTTTGGCATGATTAATTACATGATCCATTTATTTTTCTAACTATATGTATATATATAATGCCGATAAGCAGCATTTTTACATTTAAAGAATTTGCCATTATTCACTTGCATTAAGTAAATTAATCCGTGGTCAAAATTATTTACTAAAAAATTCCTTTACAAAAAAATTTCCTTTGCTAATTTAGATAATTTTTCCATGATAATTTTTCCATTTCGGGCAAATCCGTGGCTAAAATTATCTACTAAAATTATTTTTCTTTGTTAATTTATATAATTTTTCCATGAGCAAATCCATGTCGGGCAAATCCGTGACTAAAATTATTTGCAAAACAGGCAATTTATGTTTCACTTTTCTATTTCATATTTTTTCTTAAATAAATATTAATTTATTTTCTAAAATTATTTATGGTCAACTTTTTAAATTATCCAGTATAATATTACCTTGCGCACATCCATTTCGGGCCCATCCTTGGAAACCAACAAATCAATGCACAGCATAACAAATCACTTCAGCAATGCAGTAAGAACAGCACTTTAAATTCTTCTAGTTACACTCAATTTGCACTTTTGTTTTCATATTTTGTAATCTGGCAATCTTGTAGCGAAAATATTTTAAAATCATTCTTGAAAAATTTCCCGTTCATGTAAGTACACCTGATTTCGCTATTCACTTTAGGGATTTTGTTTTATACTGTTTTTTCTTTTTCTTTTCTTTTCTTTTCTGTTTTTACGTGTTATTTTTACTTATTGTGTTCTATTTTATTTGTTGTAATTTTTGTAAAATTTCTTTTTTTTGTGTGCTCCTCACACTATTGCATTAATATATTTTGCTTTGGCTATATTGATACAATACCAGTAAGCACTCTTTTTTGCGGATATAATGGTGAGGACTGATGAAAAGATTATATCTTTTATTTTCTGTTTTTTTTAAAAAAAATTTCATCATTTTTTTTTTAAAATCAGTTGTTTATTATTTTTTTTATTATTATCCCCCCCTTTTCATATGCCTNTATATATGGTTTCCAAGAAAAGTAAATAATTACTCACTGTAAAAAAATTCCAGATCACATTACGATATAAAGTACTGGCATTTTGGGTGCGTCACCCAAAAAATCTTCTTTACAGTAAAACTAATTTCTTATGCAAAATATTATTGTGGGGATAGTAGTTATCGACAATGTCAACTTTCATCTATGAAAAGGTACCCCCTCATAGAATCGAGTTAACACGCGTTATATACTAGTGAGTTGTAATTTTGTAGTGGTAGATTCCCTACAGTACTCCCCCACCAGAATTATATCTGTGATAGAATTCGATGAACGGATACCACTAGTTTATTCATTGCTGTTCTGTGAGAAGCTGGTAGAGCTATATTAAGATAACCGTACTTTTTTTTGAGTGCTGGTCGTGAGAGCTGTATTAAGTTCAAGGTCGAGTCTGTGTTAACTTTTAGCAGTCGAGTGTATACGTTGCGTGTGATCGAGACTGAGAAGCAACATCGTGAAGAGGACAATGTCGCAGTCACAAGTAGCAAGTCAACTGTTCAATGTGGACCATCCATCGAATTAGGCGTTTTTCAGATCGTAGTGGGCGTTACTGTCAAGAAAGGCGCGTTCAGATCGAAGTGGGAGTTTCTGATAAAGTAGGCATATTCGCATCACGTCCGGAGGTCACCAATGTGGGGACAGTAGTTATCGACAATGTCAACTTTTATCTATGAAAAGGTACCCCCTCATAGAATCGAGTTAACACGTGTTATATACTAGTGAGTTGTAATTTTGTAGTCGTAGATTCCCTACAATTATACCGAAATTTTTACAGTATTAACTAAAATGATTCAGTTATTTTACAGTAATTATTCTGTAAAAATTAAGGCAAATCAGATTGAATGATTCATAGATAAAAATGAATTGTACAGTAAGAAGTGCCGTAATTCGATCTGGAATTTTGTACCTTGTTAGTAAATTATAAAATATGAGAAGATTTAAGAAACTTAATCTCAGTACCCATAAGAGTTTTAATTTTTCGCTTTTACTATTTCGGAATAAATAAATAAATAATATTTTCTGGAATTTAAGAATTATAGGCCAAAGAATATTTTTACTCTTAACTCGAACTGCGAAGCTTTTCTATTAACACAAATGAAGAAGTGATATCCATAATAGACACTGTTGAAAAACATTATGGACACTGCTATTTTTTACATATTATAGTGGTACAATTGTTATTATAAATCAATATTTGTTCCAAAACATTTTAGTTATTGCATATCTTTACACTTGAAGTAAATATAAATTTAAATTATCAATATTATATAAACTAATTCTAAATTAACCATAAAGCAGCAATGTGGGATCCGTTATGAGCACCACACGTTTTATTATTTATGTTTTTTAATTTTTCTTATAGTATGATATGTATCAGTATATTCTGTTAGAAACCATATGCTTCATTATTCAGAGAAATTTCATTGCGCATAATAGTGAAAAGAAAACAATATAGTTGAATGGAACAATAATGAAATAAAAAAAAGTTGTGCTTAGAAAATTGCGAGGGGGGTTTCATCATTATCCCTGCTAAAATACACTTAGAAGAAACAGTATGGACAAAAACTACCAAAATCTGGTAACATTTACCATGTTTCAGGCTCTATGGGAACACCAAAAAGTTCGGTATTTTTTACCGGATCGCCATTTAACGATTTTTGTAAAATTAACAATGAAGCATGGTTTTATAATAGGTTATGAAATTTGGTAAATCCGGGAAAATTCGGTAATTTTTTCATGATATCTTAGGGAATGGCACAGAAATCATTTACTTAGTTTATATTTATTTTTTATCCTTGTGATTTTTATTAAATGTGTGGTAATCAGAGCTAGCTGCAATTTTGAAGACGAGAATTTCCAGTAAATTGTTACCCTATGAACGGAAAAAATAACCAAATGCATTGTTTAAATACAGTATATTTTGGTTTTTATTACTAGAATTAATTCTTTTTACCAGAAATGTCAGAAATAAAATAGAGTACGGTAATTTTATCATAATTTTTTCTCCTTGCACAAAGCTTTAAATTTTGAAATATTTTTCGGGCTCTCTTGCTATTTTTTCATATAGATAAAGATTTTGGTTACTAGCACCTAATGGAAAGGTCAACTGCTAAAAGATAAGAAAAGATGAAGAAAAACGAGCTGAAAATTTTAATGAATTCAAAAATAGAACCAACTTCACTGTTCTAAGGCGATAAAATTAAAATTAATTAAATGAAAAAATGACGATTTTACGAGAAACGAAATATTTAAACCTAAAAACTATTATACAAATGTAGTAAAATTTAATTTTTAGGTTTGTGTTTTATAGATTACGTAGTAATTTAATTACATATTCATAGTAATAAAGAAAACCCTCAGTGAATAGGCTAAACATTAATTACACCCAGAGTGTGCCGACTAAAATTGAATTCATTTTAAAATCTCATACATAACTTTAAACATCATTATAATAACTATAATTAGCCTAATCTAAATCCGGATAACAGAAAAATACCCTTTTTTTCATATAATTAACTTCATAAAGTTCCTGGCATTTTCCTTTTGCCCTTTAACTTTAATAAAGTAATATTCTTTCATAGTTTCATCAAGAAAAACCACTCAAAAGAAAGCGGAAATAAGATAACTTTTCTATGATCTCAACTATTATCATCGAAAAATTTCCACTACCATTTCATAAAAAAAAGTTCTACTGTCTCATCATGAGGGTGGAAAGATAGATAATTCCTCCGTGGTTCCATGTTTGAAATTGTAAGTTGTCAACTGTGATGTATCGGGCGCAGTTGGCGAGTAAGAATGAGTAGAATAAAGTACAGTAATAATGTGGTTGTTCTAGGGCGTAAAAAAATATTGAGTGATCGAGGGGCATCCAAGCATATTTGGCACGCCCCACACATGCATGTTATTGGTAAAGTCTCGCTATTTTTGCGCCGGAGATATCTGATGACAAACGTTGGCGAGAAAGGTAAAAATTTCTCTTTTTTTTCGTACTGTAATTCTCTTATTCAAACGGTAAGTAGGTTAGTATTCCCAGCAGTTAAAATAATGCCTATTTTTTCAAAAAAAAGTTAGTTTTTGTTTAACACTAGAAAGACTGAAATACCTATATTGCCCAAAAGCAGTCACAATGACTGCATTGTGAAAGAATAACTAATGTATAAAGAAATTTGTTTAAAATTAATTTTTGATATTTTTGATATTATTTTCAGTTATATAGCAAGTTATTAGTAAATATTAGCAATAAAAATAATTATAAAAGTCACAATATTTTAAGAAATTGTGTCATTATATACATCATTGTTTTTTAATTGAAATTAAAAAGCAGTCAAAATGACTTCCATGGGCAAACTAGTGTTAAAGAAACCAAAAACTTACTTTATTTTTTAGGAGAAATTAATAATGATAAAATAAATTTCGATTGTTTTAATTAAGAAAAATTAGCATTGTAAAAATATATATAATTATTGTTCATTTTTTATTACTATACCCTATTTTAATTAATATATCTAATTTTTCTTACTGTACTCAAAACGGACATTTTTGATGAAACGTTCTCGCCAACTCTTGGAGTTTAAACCTGCTGCCAAAAGACAGGTTTTTCAGATTATTCTTCGACAGTTTGTGGCCTAATAGCTTAGAGCTTTCTTCTACCTTAAAATACAAGGACTCTTATACATGGACAAGCTTTCATACACTTATACAAGGACTGTGACTTAGTATTTTCATCCATTGAAAATTGTTCAATTTCGCAGCCTGGAATAATATATGAATTATGTACAGGAAAATTAGACGAATCTGTTTAATGATTATTCATTTTTTATTACTTTGGCTTAATTTTAATTAGTATATCTCATTTTTCTAACTGTACTCAAAACTTAAATTTTTGATGAAAAACATTGGCGAGGACAGTGTAAATAAATTATGTATACGAAATAAATAAATTGCGAATGACAAAATAAGACTAAAATAGTATAAGAGAATTTTGATCAAAAATCTTGACGAGAATGGAGACATTTTCCATTTTGCATTTTTGGTTGTTAAGCCTGTGACTAACAGACAGATTCTAAGCTTACTCATTAATTTGTTTTGTTGTTAAATATATTTGTTGTAAAATGTATTTAGAACCTTGTTCCCTTTCAAAATATACAATGACTGTCACTTAGTATCGTTATCATTCATTGAGATCTTCTAAATTTAAATAGTTTGAAAAAATAAATCAATTATGTAAAGGTAAATAAGACTAAAATAACAATTTTCTCAGAGAAATCTCAATTAATTCAAAAATGTTACTTAAAAACAAGAACCCTTCATTATTTTGATAAAATTACAGATAGTTTATCTTCTACACATTGGGAATTATTTCTACATTTTATCATTTTTATCATACTTTTTCTACATTTTATCATGTTTTTTTATATATGAAATATATTTCGTATTTTCATTAACAAAGTTATTTATTTATTAGCATATCACATATTTATGAATTTATTAAACATCTGAAAGTTAACAAGTTAAATCTTATAATTCTTTATAAATAAATGCAAAATTTCCAATTCAAATGGTCTTAAATTAAGATGAAGTAAGTGTGAAATTAAGGAAAAATATACAGAAATATTATCCTGCGATTATATTTAAATAGTTATAGTTACAAAAAGCATTGCTTTAGAGTCACATGGAACGTTGCTGTCATATTTTCTAGGTCGAAAATGTTTTTCTCGCGTGATAAGTGCTTGCAACTCAGATTTCCAGACGGATTTTTCGTTGTTAAGAATAACAAAATGATACATCTACATATTGTTACAAAAATGCAGTTAAAATCTACAATTTTTTATACTAAAATATTCAATATTTTAACGTAGCTCTCATGTTTTATTAATTTATTAACCTTTCCATACAGAAAAGAAATTAAAGAGTGTTCAAAAATATTTTTTTCTTTTCACATTTTTCAGAAAATAAACGAGACAGACATTTCTGTAAGAGTTATTGGTTATTACTACCAGAAAGTTAATCTTTATTTTTCTTTCTGAAAAAACTAAAGTTAAATAAAGTTTCTAGAAAATAAAAGAAACTGAAGATTAAAAGAGTGCTTCGAAATTAAAATTTTTGTTTCTTTGAAACTAACTATTGATCGTTTTAAACCTAAGCAAGTTTGGTGGTTTTATTTTGAAGTAGTTTTCCTTTGTTTTGCTCTTTTCTGTTTTCCTTCGTTAAGTGTAAAACTTTCATTTTTGTTTAGTTTCATATTTTCATAGGAAAGAATAGTTAAATGAGAAGAATATAATGCATAAACCGATAAAGAGCTAGGAAAGTGCTGTTATTTTTTCAGGGCAGTGCAGCTTCTGTTATTGTACTTGAATGCAATAACAATTTCCAAAACTCTGATCAATATCTCGCTTACTTTTGTTGCTGCAATTATTGAAGTATTTCTTTATGTTTTAGAGATGCAATATTACAACATGTTTCCATCATATCATCTTGGAAATACGAAATTTAGATAACATATTTTAGGATAGTTATTTCGTCGTTCTAAAGTCCAGATAATGTTTCACGGAACGATGATATATATAGTTTAAAATCATCGCTTCGCTTCAAATGTAAGGCACTTAAACTATGGCTTATTTTATTTTTCTTGAGGACAGAACTTCTAGAAACCTTGTTAATAAGGATGATTGAGTAATTTTACTATAATTCTTATTGTAAAAATTACGGTATATCATATTTTTGCTACGCATTATGTTCCAATTAAAGTGGATTTTACCTCGAAAAGTACTGGCATCCTGAGGGATGGTACTTTTTACCGTTTTTTGATTCCGAATTATTTACACTGTGTCGTCTCTATTGCGCAATAAAGTATAGAGAAGCAGTGAAGAAAAATATTACACATAAAGAAACATTAAGTAAATGAAATATGAAACTGCATCAGTCAATAAGAAAGTGGGAATTAAAAGTCATAAAAATAAAAATGTATTGATGGTTCCATATGTTCAACGTAGGATGTCTTTTGAACGCTCTGTCTTCACATGGAGTAATGCTTTTTTTTAAAAAAAATATTAAGTCACTGTGAGTTTGCGAAAGTTATTCAATACTGTTAATTCAAGCTTAACTTATGTTTAGTTAGCAGCCTTGTCATAATGTAAAAAAGCTGTAGGTGTGTAAAAATGAAAATATCTGTGATCTAATTTTTTGACATGTAAAAAGTTCGACCAACGTAATATTATCTAGGCTCATAAAAATTTGTAAAAATCGAGAATAATGCATTGATTTTGGAAGTTTTCATCCGGGTAAAAAATCGTACCAAATTGGCAATTTTTATAAGTGTTTAATAACTTTAAAAAATATTTATAACGGACAAATAATATAGTTAAGAAATATTATACTATTTGTCCGTTTTAAAGCCTAGATAATTGTTTACGGTAAAATGGTATACGCTGGGTGAGTCTGAACAAGATGGTGAAACTTTACCGGTAGATAGGACTCATCTACGCGATATTCGTCAAATATTCGTCATAGAATGAATGTTCGAAATACAAACAGGGAAACGTTGAAAGGTAGTTTTCCACTGTCTGAAGAATCTTCACTATTACTTAACTCAAGAATGGGAAAAGATGCTTCTGAAAATTTTTTATACTTTCTTAACGGAAATATGATTGATGTAAAAAGAAATTGCCCTAAAAAAGACGTAATTGATGCACAAAGAATCGCTCACACAGATGATCTAAGAAATTGCACAAATCATCCGTAAGCTTCCATGTAGGCTTTTCACATGCGGTACACGAAGAGACGTATAAAAAAAGGACCATCTAAAATAACTTTTGATCCAATGATTGGATCTTCATGTTCTAGGACTCAATCTTAATGATTCGAGGCGGTGACCTTAAATATGCTTACTAACTAGTGCAGACGATATTTTAAGTTACAAAGTCACAGACAAAAGCGTACTTTCTCTGAATAAACATGTCTTTTTTCGAGAGATTCTGATTTTTAAACTCCCCCCCCCCCCAANTTTTAAACCCCCCCCCCCCCCAAATATAGGAGGCAACCGCAAACTTTGAAATATGGTCCGCTTTGTTTGATCAAGAGATCGGTTCAAAGTTTAAACCCCTTAATGTTAGTTTAATTTTGAGCGCATATTGTCATGTCTCGAGAGCTTTTTATGCGAATTGAAAAGTTTTTGCGCACGATTATAAACTCGTTTATTCAAAGATAATTACATGTAATCATAACTTTTGGAAAATATGTATTATTTTTTATTATTTTATTTAATAATGATTGAAAAAATTAAATTGTAAGGCATACAATTTCTTACGTAATTTTAAGAGCGTAATTTTACTACGTAAAATACAAATTTTGAACTAAATCGAGAAAATTGTTCCTGAGAAATCAAATTTAAAAAAAGCCGTGTTATTAAAATTCGATAATTAATTTCATCTACGATATTTTAGTTGGTCTCGATAATGCTTAACTCTCTCACAGATTAGTGTAATATCTAGTACACTGTGAAAAACTTCGGATAAAATTACGGCATAAAGTTGCAGCACATTGGGTACATTATCTGTAAAATCTATTTTCCTGTAAAATCCATTTAGCCGTAAAATCTATTTTTACCGTAAAATATTATAACGTAATTTCAACAATAATATTTATTAAATTATGGTGAATTAGTTAATTCACGGAAATAATTATTGTAAAATGTACAGTACATCAGAATTTTTTTATTCCGTAACATGTTCCGGTAAAAATATCAATGTGATAGATGATATATTTTCGAAGATGGAAGTTTTGATTAAAGTTATTTCAAGAATGTAATAAGGATAAGTTATTTACACTTTGCATTGATTTTGTGTGAAGTTTAGAATGTTACTGGGCAAAGTAAGTATTAAGTTATGAGTATGTAGTAAGTAAGTTATGTAGTATTTTTCGAATAAATTTGAAGCTAACCATTAAATTTTCATATGACTTCCATAAAAACTTTAAAACGTAAAATGTAATGGTAATTACGATTGTGGTCAGTTGTAAAAAACCGCAACGAAAATCTGGGTTTTCAACAAATTTTCAATGAGGGAATATTTTATATAAAAAATATTAATGCGATCGATTAGTAATAATTAGGCATATTGGATTAATAATAATAGCTTCTTTGCACAAAACGAAGTTTTGAAATGATGTGCCATAAGATAAAAAGAAAAAAGAAATTTCGATCTACAAAATTGAATAAATTAAGTATCTGGCAGACCCTAAATTCTATAAGAATTTATTTTAATTATTATAAGATAATTTTGCGTAAATATTTCTGTACTTACATCGTTTGCTGCTATGTTTTCGCATAACGTTGCCAAAATAAGTGTCCCAACCTTGCTTCTGTTTCAAAATAATTTATCTAGACACAATAATACTCTTTCTGACATTTTCAAACTGTGTTCAGTCAAAAAAGACTTTATTAATAAACGCAGAAAATACACTTTTTTTATTGCCGTTCATATAACAAGAGTAAAATAAAGCTTGAAATTAGCTAGAGAATTTTTATCATCGGGGAAATTCACAAGCGGCTTCTCACTGATAATTAAATTTGGAAATTTTTTTCCTTCCATATTATGAGTTTTCTCAAGAGCTTTTTAGCATTAATTGAATTTAACTTTCGAAATACTTAAGCCAAAAAAAAAAGACTGAAGATATAAATATAAAAATAATTTCTGGCATTATAAAAAGTCTCACAGGGGAATTAAAACAAATTTAAGATTGAAGAATATAAAGTAAACCAATCAACTAGTAAAGTTTCTTGAGCAAATAACAAAAAAGAAGAAAAAAAACTTTTATGTAAATTACTTTAATTCTTAGCGTTTCTAATTCTTAAGTTCGCTTTATGCGAAAATGTATTAAAGTATACAATCATATTCGTACATTTTGACTCTTAAATGCATAGCGATGTAGATTTGTGTCGTATTTTTAAAACCTCATATTTCTTCATGTAGCAACTTTTATAATTTTTTTTTTAAATCTTACCAAACTTATTTTATCATTTCAGTACGCAATCGTTCCTGTTTATTTCTTTATCTCGGACAATTTTCATTGCATGTGCGCTATTTGAGTACAATTTTATTTCGGCGGGTGTTATGAATAACGATTATTTTTATAAAAGGTAATTATTTTTGAGAACAATCATTTATATAAGAATTAATTATTTTTAGGAACAATTATTTATATGAAAAATAATTACGCTAGAAAACGACTATTTTCATAAAAAGTTTTTATTTTTGAAAACGACTATTTATATCAAAAATAATGATGTTTGAAAACGATTAGTTATATAAGAAGTAATTATGTTAGAAAACGATTATTTATATAAAAAGTAATGATGTTTGAAAACGATTAGTTACAGAAAAGGTAATGATCTTTGCAAACAATTAGTTATATAAAAAGTAATCATGTTAGAAAACGACTATTTTCGTAAAAAGTTTTTATTTTTGAAAATGGATATTTATATAAAAAGTAATGATGTTTAAAAACTATTAGTTAAATAAAAAGTAATGATGTTTAAAAATGATTAGTTATAGAAAAAGTAATTATGTTCGATGTAAAAATAATTAATGTAAAATAAATAATTATAATTCTGAAAATTTTTATGTGGGTTTCTTTCTTGTATTTTTCTCATTAATTACATACGTTTCCCAGTTGATTTGAAACATTATTTATTAAATATAAAAGTTCTAGCATTTAAGGGCTAAATAAATTACTATTTTATAAAACTGGTTAGTTAGCATAGCCTTGATGATCGTAAAACTGCACTGAAACTAATATATATTCGTTGATTTTACTCCTTTATTTGAAAAAGTATCTTAGAATAAATTTTTTTTCTTTTCTTTATGAAATTTTCAAATTTAATATTTAGCATTTTAAAATTGCGCAAAATACATTGACTCACACAATATGGAATAGTTATTCAAGCTACATAAAAAAACCTAATAAATCTGCATTTTTAATAGTAAACTTTTAGTTGATGTAATTGCCAAAAATTAGGCATCAACTTCCAAGTATTTAAATCTAATGGCTATAATATTAAGGGTTGGAGAGGAAAAACTTTGATATAATCGCACTTTTTAGTTTTAATTTCCTAGAAATTCTAAACTTTGAAACAAATTAGTGTTATATTTATGTTCACTTTTCTTCTAGCAATTAGTTTCATATTATAAGTCTCAAATGTGGAAGTTTAGTTAAAAAAAATATTATTTCATATTTTGCTTCGAACTTATCGCTACTAATTTATTAGCATATCTAAGATGTTTCTCGTAAAGTATTAAAAATACTGATAAAAAAGAATAACCCTCCCAAAAGGCACATTGAATGATTTTAATCAGATTGACAAAAATAAATAGAAATGAAAAAGCACTCACTAAATTTTTTGCGATATTTCTGCGTATGACTCTTATTTTCCCCATAATCATTATTTCCCCCATCAGCTGAAGAATTTGCGTGACATGCTTTTCCCTTCCTGTCTCTTTGCTCCCAAGTGAAATTCATGAAAAAAGTGAATTTTTGATTAGAAATGAGCATTAATTGTCCCCAAATTTTTATTTGTTTTCAAAATTCAAAAACTTGTCATATTGTGGAAGCATAAATTACAAATAAAAGAATAATTTCAAATATAAGAATAAATAGAAGAGAATAAGAATACTTGTAAATATTAATGACTATCATAATGATGATAATAATACAAATAATAAATAACAAATATAAATTACAAATGTATGTAGAGATTCTGGTGAAATGGCCTAGTAGAGTCGACACCAATGATATTTGAATTCTTTTTCAGCAATGCAATATTTCACGACATCATGCAATATTTGTTGTTTTACTAAAACTAATTATTGAAAAATGCAATGAATTGTTTTTGAATTATTTGTTGCTTTAGTGATTTTCTTAAAAATTTGTTACTTAGAGGTGAACACTAAAAAAATCTCGTACAATTTACCTAATTTAACGGGCAGCTGGGTTAGTCGTGTCTCAATAGTTTTTTTACCATAACAAGAACAAGTTTTTCCGTAAAAGTTACGAAGTAAATCATTAGTAAAAATGGTTTTTGCAATACAACTATGAGTTTTATCAGGAAAATATTACAACAGAAATCCGTTGTCAAGTTTTTTTTTTCATCACACCAAATCAAGTTTTAACAACAAAGTTATAAAATGAATCAGTAGTATTATCAGACTTTCACCATATAAGAACAAGTTTTCTCTGTGGAAGCTTTTTTTTCTTTTTTTGTAACCGTTGTTGAACAGCAGACCCAATTTTATGGGTTTACGACTACTAATGTTCAACTCCGTAGCCTTGTATTTTTGAACCCAATTCAAAAGACAATGGAACTCCTGAATCAAGTATAGGGAAACATTTGCCTTCGTGGAGGACTTTTTGATGGTACTAACCCGCATTTGCGTTACATAGAGAGGAAGACTACGAGAACCTCATACGGTTAGCCTGACGGCAAGGGGACTCTAACCCATGATCCGTCTACCACTGACGATATTTCACGTCAGCACTGTGGTCGGTGCAAGCCAGATGCGGTATTCGTATCAATCAGCCATCTCCGGGTTCGTACCCCGGTTCACCTCACTGAAAGGTGAACGCTCTATCCCCTGAGCCATCGCTGCTCTCCGTGGAAGCTTTTTATTTTATTTTATAACCGTCGTTGAACAGCCAACCCAATTTCATGGGTTTACGACTACTTACGTTGAACTCCGTAGTCTTGTAATTTTGAACCAATCCAGAAGACAAGGAAACTCCTGGATCAGTACCCCCAGAGGTATTGATTTGTTGTGGGAACATGGAGGACTTTGAGACTCGACAGATTTAACGTGCATCAGTCACCATTTACTACACGGGGAGTCTTCGGCCGGCGAGGATCGAACCCACGACCTCTTGGATATGGGCCCAGCGCCCTACCGACCAGGCTATCCTGGCCAATTCCGTGGAAGCTTTGAAGTAAATCTGTACTAATCTGTACTTTCATTAGATATAGATATTTTATGTCAGCACAATTTGTATCGACCATTCATCGCTCGGATTTGAACCTAGCACACCACCTCTGGAAGCGAGAGCTCTGCTTTAATTAGGGTGAAAAACAGAGAAAAACTGTTTCGTCAGTTTTAAACCGTCAAATATGCGGAAAAAGTCCATAAAAATGAGTATTTTTTACAGTGTTTAATTTTAATGCTAATTTCATCTTTTGCTTTTGTATGCTGTTTGTATGGCACAATAGTATGCAAATTTCAAGACAGTGCATACAGTTAAAAGAAGTTTAAAAAATGTGCTTCAAACCGTTTTAAAAACAACAACCATTAATTAAAATTATTAACCATTATCATTAATTAACTCAATTAAAACAGCAATATTTTCATTAAGAATAAGTAAATATAGTTTTTTTTGTTTTTATGACGGAAAAAAAACGTCCTGTTTTAAATTTTTAAAAACAAAAACACTTTTAAAATCTTCCTGGAACTTCTTAAACAAACTTTTCTTCGAGCATCTTTCAATGGCAGCAAATAATGAATGATGATCTTTTCAAAATTTTATTGATCGCTTCATTGCTTATAAACACGGTGTTTAAACTGTCTGTACACGATTTTTGTCTGGCAGGATAAGTCTGACCCTTAACAATATAACATAAATGGGAAGGTTTGTTATTCCGGTGGCATTGTTAAGCTACAGATGTTACACTCGCACAGAAAGTGCAACAGAAAAGAAAGTAAGAACAGAAAGATAATTACGTTTTCCCGGCGGAAAGTTAATTGTTCCTCTGCTCGTGCCAAGATTACCTCGGGCATCCGTTTTTCATTCACGTAGTTATTTCCTGATCTTTAATACCGATTCTTAAATAGAGCCTCGAAGGCTACTTCAAATTAAAACTCAGTTTGTTCAGTTTAAAAGCGTTTGATGAGTTTAATAATTTCACGTATATCAGAAAAGAATGTATTTTACAAGTTTCTTTTTTTTATTTTTCTTAGTTTTTTTTGGAAAAAGAAGTTTGAAAGATTTATTATTCCAAAATACGAGTTAATATGCTTTTGAACATATTCTGTTTGAATCTTTTTTGAAGCACTTTTAAAATATTTTATTAAAAAATTAATTTGTAAAAGCTTAGTATGTATTTAAATAAAAGCTGAGATTTGAATTAGTAAACTAAAATATTTTTAGTGGAACTTTAGAACAGCTGACGTATTTTAAATTTTAGCTTTATTTATAGAATTTATTCAACTTTGTATATCAAACCATATATTTTTTTTCCCTAATCAGCAATTATAAGTACTAAAACAAGCAACAATAACAAGCAACAATAGTTATTTCCTGATCTCTAATATAGATTCTTAAATAAAGTCTTGAAGGCTACTTCAAATTGAAACTCAGTTTGTTCAGTTTGAAAGCGTTTGATGAGTTTAATAATTTCACGTATATCAGAAAAGAATGTATTTTATACGTTTCTTTTTTTACTTTTCTTAGTTTTTTTGGAAAAAGAAGTTTGAAAGATTTATTATTCCAAAATACGAGTTAATATGCTTTTGAACACATTCTTTTTTAATCTTTTTTGAAGCACTTTTAAAATATTTTATTAAAAAATTAATTTGTAAAAGCTTAGTATGTATTTAAATGAAAGCTGAGATTTGAATTAGTAAACTAAAATATTTTTAGTGGAACTTTAGAACAGCTGACGTATTTTAAATTTTAGCTTTATTTATAGAATTTATTCTACTTTGTATATCAAAGCATATAGTTTTTTAGTTTTCTAATCAGCAATTATAAGTACTAAAACAAGCAACAATAACACGTACATATTTCCTGATCTTTAATATCAATTCTTAAATAAAGCCATGAAGGCTACTTCAAAATTGAAACTCAGTTTGTTCAGTTTAAAAGTGTTTGATGAGTTTAATAATTTCTGGTATTTCAGAAAAGAATGTATTTTATAAGTTTCATTTTTTTCTTTTTCTTTTATTTGGAAAAAGGAGTTTGAGAAACTTATTATTTCAAAATAATATTCGCAGATATTCTGTTTGAATATTTTTTAAAGTAATTTTAAATATTTTAGTAAATAAGTAACTTTATAAAAGCTTAGTATGCATTTAAATAAAAACTGAGAATGGATTGGTAAACTTAGGTGGTTTTTTTCCGAAACTTTAGGATAGCTGACGTATTTTGAAATTTAACTTTATTTGTAGAATTTTTTCTACTTTGTATATCAAACCATACAAATTTTTTTTTGCTTCCTCATCAGTAGATTTAAGAAACAAACATACGCAACAATTATTTGTTTAAAATGATGCATGTTTTAGTTCAGCAATTTTAAGCTTATTATGGTAAATCTAATTTTTTTGAATTTTCAGAAGCATACCTAATTATGTTTTTGGATATTTCTCACACAAACCAATTGCAAGCAAACGAAAACTGATTTTGACATCATTTTTTTTCACATAAACTGCAGTTGAATAGACTATTTTTATTTCTCTACAGATTTAATGTATTATTAACTTTATTTGCTAAAATGAAGTACACATTTTGAAGGAGCGATCCTCTTAAAATGACTCATGCTGGATATAATAGAAAGAAAGAGATTACTATCGTTGTTATGCTTTAATAGCTAACGTGTATGTAGGAGGTAACAAACTGGTTATTCTAAATGTAATAAATTTTCAATCAATAATTATAATTTTGAAATTCAAGATAGCTGAAGATAGAGTTCAGGATAATAAGACAATAATTATCTAGATAATTTTTGTAATAAAATAATTAAAAAAGTGCTATGGCAAAAAAATTTCCTTTTTTGGTGCTTCCTACAACCAAGGTAAATTTTCTCATATTCTGGTAGTTTTGACCATACTACCTTTTGTTTCTCAACATTTAGTTCATCATCAACACAGCACCAAAAAATGGACTGCACTGAATAACTTTTAATCCAATGATCGAATCTTTACTATCTAGGACCCAATCTTAATAGGAGGTGATCTTAAATATGCTAAAAAATTAGTGCGCGTCGTGATGGCTTATGGGACAGAGCGTTTGTCTTCCAATGAGGTGAACCGGGTTTGAATCTGAGCAATGGCTGTGATACGAATTCCGCATCCGGCTTGCACCAACCACAGTGCTGACGTGAGATGTCCTCAGTGGTGGACGGATTATGGGTTTGAGTCCCCTTGCCATCAGGCTAGCCGATGGGGGTTCTCTTGGTCTTCTCTCCATGTAAAGCAAATGCGGATTAGTTCCATCAAAAAGTCCTCCATGAAGGCAAATCTCTCCTATTACTTGGTAAGGGAGTTCCCTCGTCTTTAGGATTAGGTTCAAAATTACAAGGCTGCGGATTTGAACATTAGTAGTTGTAAACCCAAAATTGGGTCAGCTGTTCAACGACGGTTATATAAAAAAATAATTAGTGCAAAGGATATTCAATGTAGGCTCTACACCTGTGGTATACAGAGAGATGTATAAAGAAATATGGACCATCTTAAATAACTTTCGATCCAATGATTGGATCTTCACCTTCTAGGACTCAATCTTTATGATTCGAGGGGGTGGCCTTAAATATGCTAATTAAATAGTACAGACGATATTTTAAGTTACGAAATCAGACACAAAAATGGACTTTCACTGAATAAACAAACCTTTTTTTGATAGATTCGGATTTCTGATCCTCTAAGGTATGATTCAAAGATTGTCCAAGTAAGAGTGATTCAAAGTTTGGAACCCTCAATTTGTATATAAAGTATTAAAGTTTGCCATATATTGAGAAGTTCTTAAGCGAATTAAAATAATTTTTGTACACAATTATAAAACTCTTTTATCCAAAGGTATGCAAAAAATAAAATTACCGTTAAGAGGCCCAAACTTTGGACCGCCTTCTTGATCAAACTATGACCATATTTCCAAGTTTGAAGCTGCCTCTTATATTTTTTTTGGGGGGGGGAATCAGAATCCGTCGAAAAAAGGTGTGTTTATTCAGAGAAAGAACGTTTTGAACCATTAAAATGGAACCATTAAAATGGAGTCCCAGAATGTGAAGATCTGATCATTAGATGGAAGGTTACTCTGGGTGATCCATTTTTTTGGTTCATGGTACATGTTCTACATCATGTATTATGAATTAAAATAACATGGATTAAGATAATAGATTAAAATAATAAAATTAGATAGAATTTTTGTATCTTGTAAATTAGAGTAAACATCTTGTAGTCAGAGGATATTTCGTAAGAACCACCCTTATAATTTTAAAATCAAGTTAAACCAATAATAATTCTATAAAGAGTTGCAAATTAGTACTTAATCTGGGGAGAAAAAAAATTCTTAAAAATTCTTAAATTGATCAATCATACAGAAAAAGGGTTTGAAATTTTAAAAAACTACTTTAAATTAAAAGGTAGTTTCTAATCTAAATTCAGCAGTTAAGTTTTGCTAGCTAAGCAGACTGGATTTTGATGATTTAATTCCTCCTTTGCTCTGATAAATCTTGAAAATAATTAGGCAGAAATTGAAAGTGTATTTTCTTTGTACTTAATTAATAATTGGCAACTACCAAAATGAATATTTTTTACTATGATTGTAAATGTACGTTATAAGGTATCATTATCATTATACATTATAAATATACATTTCTTTCTTATTTAACTACCAAAATGAATATTCTTTACTAAGATTATAAATATACATTATGAGGTATCACTATCATTATACATTATAATTATACATTTCTTTCGAAATATACATATTCTCATTTCCGTAATAAATAGTTTTTAATTTTAATAAATGAGAAAGTATTTCCTTTTCAATAAAAATATCGGAGAACTTTTTGGATTTTATTATGGTAATGTTTCAAACAAGTGTGCTAAAGTTAGCAGTAAAATAATATTTAATGAAAACTTATTAATGGAATTTTTAATGAAAAATTCATTCGAAGCAAATGAAACTGCTTCAGAAATTTAAAGGTTCCTACTTGAAAAGAAGAAATTTATACGAAATCTCTATTTACTGCGTTTCTTTATTGAGATTTTATTTTAACTTAATTCATCTCCATGTTCATTAAAAATGTATAAAGCAATGCCACGCAAATAATTTGAAATGATCTCGCATGAAGGAATAAACATCATTATTTTTTAAAAGTTTTAAAACTGAATTAAGAGTACGATTGACTTTAAATAAAAATGAAAGAAAAATGCAATTTACAACAAGTCGAAGCAAAACTTCTCTCAAATTTATTTTAATGTTATTCACGTTGAAAACTGAGGGATATTTTAAAGTGCGTTTATGAAATATGTAGCATAGATTCTTAATTCTAGGTTGTATGAAATTATGGGATTAAAATTAATCGAATACGGTTACCAAGTCGTATTATTTGATTCTGATATAAAATGCATTTTTCTAGTGCTCTTGACACGCAAAATGAGTATAATTTTAAGAAAAATGAATGGGTTTTAAAAGCTTATTGATTCGTCGCTTTTACTTTGGTCAGATAAAATTTGAAAGAAAACGGTAAAGTTAAGTTACTTCCTTCAAATAAATAATTACAGTACTTTTGCGAGAATGAATCAATATTTTATTTTGCAAATGGCTAGACTCTACATCGAATCTTGAAAATCTTTTCGAAATAAATAAATTTAATGCTTTTATAAATAAAGCTAATTAACGTAAAAGAAGCACAAGTAAAGGTACAAAAAATAACATACTATTGGTTTGGTTTTGCGAACTAGAACCTCCCTCAATGTCGAAAATCAGAATGTCACTGTTAGTCTACCATTTCTAGTTTCATTAATAAATCCAATTGTTTACAGAAGCAAAAATTTACTATAGTATAGTATAGTATTGTACAGTATAGTATAGTATACTAACGAAAAACAGACGCATTATGGTATAAAACTATAGTTTGTCTATGTTTGCCTTAATTTGGGCTTTATTCACATTGTTTCACATTATTCACTGTAGTACTAAGTAAACCCTACCTTTACTAAGATTTCTATTGTTTAATTTTGTTTCAAATTTTCTTATTTTGTAGTTTATATTATTATTAATTGTGGCGTTTTTACATATTATTAGATCTGATAACTGGTTTCCTACGTTTTGCGATAACCAATCATACTTAATGGCATGTTGCCTTTTTTACTTTCGAAAAAAAAAGCATTTTTAGAGTTAGAAACATTTTTGCAAACAGTTTTCATCTACAATTAAATGCAAGCTAAAAATGTAATATTTTTGACAAAAAATAAAAAATGGCATGAACTAAAAAAAACTATTTCTCCAGGATAACGACAATTATTTATGAAAAATAGTTTTTGTAGCACAGGAGGTTTACATGAAGTCATAGTACAAACAAACCAAATGATAGAAAATGTATTCATATCTGTTTAATTGCGTCATTGTGACATTTCATAAAATCCTTCTGAGATAACAAGGGATAAGCGAGATTCAAACTAAGCTCTGATAACTCATTAATACAACAACTAGCCTCAGTCACCCCTCTACCTAATCTCAGACAGAAATTCTCCAGCATCCGTCACAAAAATAAATAATATAACTTACGTCCTAAGATATACTCAAGTTCAAAAATCTTGAAAATCAAAAGTATGCTTAATACTTTAGGATTTAATTAGTCTTATCATAATCAATGAGTTTTATCATCATCTATCACAACAATAAATAATGTAACTAAGTCCTATATTCAACTTCTAAGATATATTCAAGTTTAAAAATCTTGAAACTCAAAATTCCGTTATCATAATACTTCAGGGAATTTATGAGTTTTATTATAGACGACGAGCAAAATGCATAACAGTAGTTCTTAAAAGATAGCATAATATTTATAAATTTGTAGATTTGGCAACAACTTAGTTTAAATTTTATTCATAGCAAAACTTTTTGATTATTGTAATTGATAGTTTATAACGTTGTCTAGTTAACATAAACTATTTCTGAACCATTCCATAAATAAATTAAAGAATATTTTTTGTAACTAAAGGGGCCAATTTGGACATTCAGAACGTTAACGTAACCAATGTACTGCCAAATATATAAATAAATAAATGCGTAAATAAATAAATAAACAAACAAATAAATAAAAAAGATATTTTCAAATAGTGTCTAGATGTTAAAAATAAGAAGTTATAAAGTTTAAATAAGACGTTACTTGATAATATCGTTACTAAATAACAGTGATAGATAAGTTAAAAAACTCAGCGAAGGAATTTTAGAAAAAGCTATATAATAGCTTTTTAAGTTTTGAAAAGTAATAAACCACTCCATTATTCCAACAAAAAATAGATTAAGGAATTTTAAACTTATTTATTCTCTCTTAATATGGTTTTTAAAGTATTTAATCACTATTTCTGCCTGTAAATGTTATTTTTCTAAGGGAAATATGGATTGTCCGAAAATTGTAGTGTATGAAACGCCGATAGTTTGTTTCATAAATTAATTGTTGTAGATATTTCGATATCCCAAAATTCATTGAGAAAAGTTATAATGGTGTTAATTTTTTTTAAATAGAAAAGTATACCGAGAGAAAAGTATGGGCAAAACTTTCAGAATATGGTGCAATTTACAGTGTTTCTGGCTCTATGGGAACGCCAAAAATCTTGGTAATTTTTTATCGCCGGGTTGTGGTAATTATTTTAGTAAAATTAATAATAAAATATGGTTTCATAATATGTGATAAAATTTCAAAAATGGGGAAAAGTTTCATAATTTTATCATGATATTTCATTTGGTTAAATTTATTTTTAAGTTTTGTAGCTTTTACTAAATGCATGGAAATAAGAACTATAATTTTGAAAAAGAGAAGTTCAAGTAAACCATTATCATAATGAAGGAATTTTTTTTTCAAATGAATGGTATATTTCGATGTTATGAACCATAAATTAATTATACTAGCAAATACTGTAAATATTTTACGAATAAGAATTATATTTTCTCCCACCAGAAATGTCATCAACTTACAGTATAGTAATTATTCCAGATTTCTTTTTATCAGTGTTTATTTCTTAATTAGAGAATATTTATGCATTATAACATAAATATAAATAGATTTCAAAATTAGATGCTGGTAATGTTACTGTTTCTAACTTTCTAATAACTACTTTGATGCAAAAAAATGTATACATATGAATTAAAATATTAAACAATTATTGCAATATTCTCTTCAATAGATGATTGATTAAAAATGGTAGAATTGTTTTTTGACGTGATACTAAACTTGTTGTGAAGAAATTTCCCTTTCATATGGATTCAATGTTATACTTTCGTTAATTCAAGGTTTCTATAAGATAAACTATCAAACAATCTAAGGATTTGGTCTGATAAAATACTAGAATTTGATCACCAATAACATTGATTAACAATAGTAGAATTGTTTTCTGACGAGGTACTAAACTTTTCGTGAGGAAATTTCCTTTGCACATGGATTAAATGTTTCACTTTCGTTAATTTATGGTTTCCATAGAATAAAATATCAAACTAAAGTATTTGGTTTGATAAAATACTAGCATCTGATCAACAAAAATATTGATTATCAATAGTAGAATTGTTTTTTGACGAGGTACTAAACTTTTCGTAAGGAAATTTCCTTGCACTTGGATTAAATGTTTCATTTTCGTTAATTTATGGTTTCTGTAGGATAAACTATCAAGCTATCTAAGGATTTGGTCTAATAAAATACTAGCATTTGATCAACAAAAATATTGATTATCAATAGTAGAATTGTTTTTTGACGAGGTACTAAACTTTTCGTAAGGAAATTTCCTTGCACATGGATTAAATGTTTCATTTTCGTTAATTTATGGTTTCTGTAGGATAAACTATCAAGCTATCTAAGGATTTGGTCTAATAAAATACTAGCATTTCATCAACAAAAATATTGATTAACTATAGTAAAATTGCTTTTTGACGAGGTACTGAACTTTTCGTAAGGAAATTTCCTTGCACATGGATTAAATGTTTCATTTTCGTTAATTTATGGTTTCTGTAGGATAAACTATCAAGCTATCTAAGGATTTGGTCTAATAAAATACTAACATTTGAACACCAAAAATATTGATTAACAATAATAGATTTTTTTTTTTGGCGAGATACTAAACTTTTCGTGAAGAAATTTTCCTTGCGCATGGATTCAATGTTATACTTTCGTTAATCTATGGATTTTATAGGACAAACTATAAAACTGTTTAAGAGTTTGATACGATAAAATAATAGCATTTGATCACCAATAATATTGATTAACAATAGTAAAATTGTTTTTTGTCGAGATAATAAACTTTTTGTGAGGAAATTTCCTTTGCACATGGATTAAATGTTTCACTTTCGTTAACTTATGGTTTCTATGGGATAAACTATCAAACTATCTAAGGATTTTGTCTGATAAAATACTAGCATTTCATCAATTATCAATAGTAATGTTGATTATCAATAGTAGAATTGTTTTTTTTGACGACATACTAAACTTTTCGAGAAGAAATTGCCCTTTCACATAGATTAAACGTTTCACTTTCATTGGCTTCTATAGGATAAACTATCTACGGATTTTGTCTGATAAAATACTAGCATTTGATCAAAACCTCTCAGCACATTACCGAAAAGTTTCCAATCTGTATCTTTTAATGGAACAAGTGACCATAACTGCGTCACTTCAGAAGATCAGCCTACCGATTTCTGGACAAGATGAGTCCCTGGTGTGAGCTTTGGAGGCATTTTTATGGACAATGCGACACTTCTTGTCCCACAGAAAACATGAAACTAAGTTATGGCGTCCAGAAGCTTTTCGAAGGATTACCGGTATCATTTTTTTTCCTCCTTTCTGATAGAAAACTTCTTGTCCTGTTCGAAAAGTAACGGCTTTTCTGGTTTGAAACAATATATTTTTAGACAGAAAGGTAGTAAACTTCCTTCAAAACTTTCAGCGTTTATAGTTTTTTGCTTTAAAATTCTATTGAACTAAAAAAGGAAACTTATTTTTGCTATGGAGCAATTCATATAGGAAAATTAAACTTATGAAGGAAAATTAAACTTATGCAATTTTATTTCAAATATTTTATTTTTCTCGTAATTAATTTACCTAATTAATTGGCGAATGGAAATCGAAACATAAAAAAACCTCGTTTATCAATTTCTGCTTATTTTTAAAAAAAACTTTTATGCGTCTTGTTTAATTTTTTGTGCATTTAATAAGCTCAATACCTTCATTTCATTAATCAACTTCTATACAAGCATAATTGAAGAACTTAATTTGAAGAAATATTAGGTGGCGAAAGAAAAAATTAATTAAAAATATTTTTTCTCTCAAAAAATATTGCACCTTTTTTTTTTATATAAACCTCGAACAGATGGTTGCAGACACACAAATGTAGACTCATTTTTTTAATAATATGTTTCTAACTAAATCTTTTATAATTAAAACTAATTTTTAAGACAAATACATTAAAAGATCCAAAGATTTTTTTAAAAATCCTCCCAGTGAAGTGAATTTTTTAAAAATTGCTGTATTTTAAATGTCATTGATTGTTAAGTACCATGAAAGAGCTCAAGAAAGATTGATAATAATTATCTTGTAACCATAGAGGTATTAAATATTAGAGATTAAAAAAGAAGAATAAAATCAGAACGAATTTATATTATCAATGTATTATTGTTTTTTTTTTTGTAAATGAGACCTTTGCACGCGGATTTAGTATGGTAAAGACAGTTATGTAAGATTGATATAAATGAAATAAATTTAAGAATCTTCTTAAACAATCATCTTTTTAATTCGAAAACCTACTGTTTCCACAAGAAGACGTAGGGTAGTAATAATAGTTTCTATCAATTAAAAAAAAAGTCTGCAGTCAAATAAGTTCGAATTTTCATTTTATATGAGCAGTATTTAATCAGACACTAAGAGGCCTCATCTTTGTCATTTTAAATGTTGGAGACAGACAATTTTAAATTTTAATTTTTTTTCTGTTTTTAACAAATTTTTAATTTTGAAGAATAATAAGCAGAAAAAAAAGCAGAAAACAAAGATGCCTCTGATATAAACGAGGTAAATATGTAAAACTTCTCAGTTACAAAATAAAATTACAGTAAAGTACTGGCACTTTAGATGCGTCATCCGTAAAATCAGTTTAACAGTAAAATATTATACCGTTCTTTTACAGTTAATATTGATTTAATTAGAGCGTCTTCAAGGGATTTGAATTCCAGAGATAGCTGGTCCATATGAATTCCACATTCAGCTTGAACGACCACAGTGCTGACGTAAAATATCCTCACCAGATCAGGGATTAGAGTTCCCTTTGCCAACAGAGTAACCGTGGGAGGTTTTCGTGGTTTTCCTCTCCATGTATCGCAAATGTGGAATAGTTCCCTCAAAAAGTGTTCCTCGAAGGCAAGTTTCTCCCAATGCTTGATCCAGGAGTTCCATTGTCTTCTGGAGTGGGTTCAAAATTACAAGGCTACGGAGTTGAACATTAATAGTCGTATACCCTAAATTGGATTTGCTGTTTAACGACTGTTATAAAAAAAAACATTATGATTGTAAAAATTACGATATATCATACTTTTTTCTGTAATCCAGTAAAAACGGTTTTTACTGTAAAAAGTACTGGCAGCCTGAGTGACGGTGCTTTTTATCATAATATTTTTTAAGTATAGTGCTTGATAATTTTCAGTATTTTTCGAGATTTTTTTGCCTCATAGCAATAAATTTATGCTGTTAATAGTTTTGGAGAGGTAAGTCAATACTGAAAAATTATTCGTGTTCAGACTTTTTAAATTTTTATTTTATTTAATTGCTTAAATTGTGGAAAACATTTTTGGAAATGCCGAAAACTTTTGTTTACTTAAATTACGCAAAAATAAGGATAATTATAAAAAAAATCTGAAATCAGAAAGACGTATAATATAAAACTACCTTTCGAAGATTTTTCCTTGCAGAATTGCTTCGCTTGGCAGAATATAATTTTGTCTGAAAAGAAAGCCCTTTAAAAATTTTAAATAATGCTAATGTTTGGGAAACTTTACTAGTTTTGTGATACTGCTTATAAAGCAATTTAAATGCAAAGAAAAACCGAAGCTACTGAAATACCGTAATGGTATTAAATTCTGGTTAAATAAAAATAGGAGTTTTCCTTGTGTTGGGTGAAATACTTTAGACATGAACGAACCATAGTAGAAAAACTAGCAAAAAATTTGAAGAAAAAAGAAAAGTTAAGTACGACAAAACAATTAGGACATATTTAGAAAAAGAAAAGAGATGATTAGATGACACTCTGAAAAAATAAGTATGGCTGAAACAACTAGAGCATGTTAAAATTTATCATGTTACTAGCTCTAAGGGAACATCAAAGAACTCGATAATTTTTACAGAAGCACTTCGATAATGATGTTGGCAAAATTAACAATAAATTATTGTTTTATAATGTGAGTTAAATGTAATTGTTTTATATTGTGTGTAAAATAAAGTAAAATTTGATAAATCTATCATTATACTTTAGAGAAAGGTATAAATTGTAATTCATTAGGTTAAATTAACTTTTTAGTTTTGTATTTTTTATTAAATGCGCGGTAATAAGAAGTATATTTTTGATAACCAGAAATATGACTTGTTTAAATACAGTATATTTTAGCTTCATTAATCACTATGTTTTCTTCTCTTTTTTTAAAAAAAAAAATTAAAAATGTCATTACTATACAGTAGTGTGGTAATTTTATAGAAAGTTTTTCTCCATATGGTGATATATTGAGTGATTATTTTGGCGTTAATTTTGAAACTGTTTTCAAATTTGAAGTAATTTTGACGTCAATTTTAAACTTTTTTAAAAATGTATAAACTAACTTAACTGTAGGAAGTGATCATACAAATATGTACTACGTTTGCCTATAAGTTTTTAAAGTTGATGTATTATCATTGATCAATTGATTGACATACACTAATGATATATTTCTTTTTAAATGTTTATCTCACAAAAATAAAGTATTATTTTAAAGATACATGTTTTTGTTAAAAATTGATATAAAAATAAATGTTAGATTTTGTTAAAAAAAAGTAAAAAAAGAAATCATTTCATTTTTATTTTATAGCCGTCGTGGAAAAGCTGACCGAATTTCGAGTTTACGACCACCAGTCTTTAACTTCATAGCCTTGTAATTTTGTGGATCAAGTATTGGGAGAAAATTATCTTCGTTTAAAACTTTTTGATGAAACTAACCCGACTGTGCGTTACAATGGAGAGAAAAACCACAATAACCTGTCATGGTTAGCCTGACGGAAAGGGGACTCTAACCCATGATCCGTCTACCACTAAGTATATTTTACCTTAGCACTGAGATAGGTGTGAATCGGGAACGGATTTTGTATTGCCCAGCCATCGCTGGAATTCGAACACGGGCTATTGGGAGGCAAGTGCTCTATCCTCTGAGCCACCACTGCTCAATAAAAAACATTGAAAAAAAATACCAAAAAAATTCTGTTTGTGTTAAAATATTTTTATTGATCAACAATACATGTTATTAAGTGCATTCTACCATTACTTCTTACATCCATTTAATCGTAAATAAATGTCTGATATAAAAAATATTTTTCTTTCTATTTACAAAAAAAAAGTTACAGCTTTCAAATATCATTACTGTGAAAAATCTCGGTTACGCAACGTACTTATAACTCAATTAAAAAACGATTTAAATGCAGTCTTAAGAAATGACACATCTCTTAAAGAAATCTAATTACTACCCTCAGAAACCCAAATAACCGAAGAAAGTTATTTAATTGAATTAATCCACATAACATTCGGATACCTTTCTAATAACTTTCACTCTATTCAAGACGTATTCTTTAAAAAAAAAACTTAATATAATAACTTAAGCCTGAAAAGAAAATAGCCGCGAATCCCTTTCAGGCACATGTGCCGGGGCATCGAGAGAAAGATTAGGGCGTATCTCGAGCGTGCAGGGACGCAGGACAAAACGGGGCGACCGACCGTGAAAACTGGGAATTATGAGAAAAGAGGCCTTTTGTCCCGAATAGAAAAACAGGGCGGCGATAGAGGAAAAGAGTAGCGAAAATAGTCTTTGTCGGTAGTTATTTATTTTCCGGTGATTTCTTTTTTCATGTCCCGGAGCAAGTTAAATGCATGGAAAGTGGTGGGTTATGTATCCAGGAAAGCAATGAAGGATAAAAACTGTGATAAAGGATAAAAAAAAAGTATTTTAGCTCTAGACTTTTGAAAGTTTTTAGAGTTCAGTGGCTTAACGATGCATGCCCGCTTTAAGTTGGTGGTGATAAAGAAACTACAGAGTAAAAATTGTTCATGAATTATATAATAATGTTTTATTTAAGTTTTAACAACTTTTATTTCAAGCAGTCTAATTTATTGTGCTGTGTATAATGGATACATAATAAAAGTAATTTTAAAGAGAATATCTTTTTTTATTCTTTTTTTAATTTTTCCAGAGGTAGAGAAATTAGGGTTCAGATTTCTTTTCAATGAAAACAAGACTTGATAATAAAACTTTTATTACGAGTAGTCTAATTTATTGTGTTGCGAACTCCAGATAAGTAATTTTTCAGGAAAATGACAATCTATTATTCTTTTTTTAATTCTTCCACAGGTAGAAAAATTAGATTTCAGATTTCTTTTCAATGAAAACAAGACTTCCTGATAAAACTTTTATTACGGATAGTTCACTTGATTGAGTTGCTAACTCTAGATAAGTAATTTTTCAAGAAAATGATAATCTATTCTTCTTTTTTTTAATTCTTCCACAGGTAGAAAAATTAGTTTTCAGATTTCTTTTCAATGAAAACAAGACTTCATAATAAAACTTTTATTACGAGTAGTCTAAATTATTGTGTTGCGAACTCCAGATAAGTAATTTTTAAAGAAAATGATAATCTGTCATTCTTTTTTTAATTCTCCCAGAGACAGAAGAATTAGAGTTCAGATTTCCTTTTAGTGAATCCAGGCCTTCATAATAAAACTTTTATTACGGGTAGGGTTTTATTTCTACTTTGTTACGAACTCTAGATAAATAATTTTTCAAGAAGATGATAACTTAATATTCTTATCTATTAATTTTTCAGAGGTATAAAAATTAGAGTTCAGATTTCTTTCTAATGAAGCCAAGACTTCCAAATAAAACTTCTATTATGTTGCATATTGAAGATGCATAAAAGCAATTTTTTAAGAAAATGATAATATATTCTTCTTTTTTTGATTCTTTAGAAATAGAAAAATTAGCGTTCAGATTTCTTTTTAATGAAGCCAAAGGCTTCCTAAAAATGATAATGATGATAAATGATAGTGATGATAAATGGTAATGATGATAAATGATAATGATGATAAATGATAATGATGATAAATGATAATGATGATTTTAGGCAAATAGCAACTTTGCAACAGAATATTAAGTACCATTTTTATTTATTAATTCTTTAGGTCTAAAAAAATAGCTTTTAGATCTTTTTAAAATCAAATCTTAATTTTCCAGTAAAGGTTCAGATAGTCAACATTTAACATTTTAAGCATAATTTTATGAAAAAAGAATATAAATGATCTTTTTTCTTTACATCTTTAATTGTTCCTCTTTTTTTTCATAGGTAAAAAATATTTCTCTCCTTTTTAATGAAAATAAAAACATTCTAGTATATTTTAAAACAAAGAAATTCGCTATCACAAGAATTTTTATCACTCCATTGTAAAAATTCAGGTTCAAATTACTATAAAAAGTAACAGCACCTTTGGGTGCTTCATTTGTAAAATCCATTTTTACCGAAAAATATTATATCGCAATTTTTACAATAATATTTGCTTAGTTAGAATAATTCCATGATTTTATAGGAATCATTACTGTATATTAAATTTCTAGTTCCGTAACATTTTTTGATAAAAATGGACTTCACGTAAAAAGTATCGGCCCTCTAATGGTGGTAATTTTTACCTTAATTTGACCCAGAATTTTTTTCACGGTGAGCATAATTATATGTTTTCGGTAACTCCAATCTATATATATATATATTTACCTTACACGGTGGCAAAAAAAGCCTCATTACAACTCCCCGAATGGCAACGCTAGGAAATCGACCGATGATTGCCGCTAAAAATGTCACATGCCAAATCTAGTTGAGATGGCTCAACATATAGCGCTTTTAAAAGCGGAAACTATAATAACCAAAAAGAGCATAAGCTTGGCAGAAGTGAGTAGTCTTTGTCGATAGATCTCTATTTTAGTATTTTGTCGAAAGCGCTTTTTTTCACGAATTTATATATTACGAACTTATTTGACAATTTTTGATTTATATCACGAGTTTATTTGTTTTACTAGAATTTATTTGTTTGTGCAGGTTTTTACATTGCAATTCACTTATTTCAATTTTTAATAGACTTAATTATAGCCAAAATTTTAACCTTTTTAAGGAGATATCATGACAATTCTTTTTTNTGAATTCAAATTTATTTTAATGACTTAGTATTTACTAAAATGATGTAATTTAAAAAAAAAGAAGTTGTTATATGGATTTGAATGATTGTTTTGAATTCTTAGAATTTTGTGCATTTGCAATGTACCTAAGTTAGTAGCGAGCGAAGCGAGCTTGGTTTACGAAACCATATAATATTGTGTAGCAATGTTTGGGGGTTGGCGAGCGTTAGCGAGCAGGGGGAGCAGCCCACTAGTTTATATTAATATTATTACTACATTTTGTCATATTTAACTATAGTTTATGCTTTTTGCCATGAATTGCTTTACCAAATTGATTGGCACGTTAAACAACACTAAAAGAAAAGTACTTTTAATCGAGGCATTATAATCAGAATGTACTACTAAAATTATCTTTAAATCTAGCAATTGAGAAATAAAGACCATTACTTTTAAATGTAATTTTAAGCCCCGGAATTTACACTTTTGTTTTTAACTTAGATAACACGGAGAAAATTACCGTACTATATGGCAATGTCATTTTCTAAAATATATTGACTTAAGGAAAAAAAGCAAGTGATAAATGAGAAACATGGACGGTAATGTTGAGCGAAGTGTACAGGTGGCAGAACCTTTTAGGTAGATAAAAAAATTAACAATTGAAATGGAATTTTTCTTTAATTCTATTGTCAAGTTGCAATATTGTATCAAAAATGAACAAGTGCTTATCCCTCAAAGAATATTTAAACAATTTTTAGTTTTATTTCACTATTTTTTTTAAAAATTAAATATCTTCAATCATATTTTTTACTAAACGCATAGCCTACATTTTTAAAATTCCAATTTGAAAAGATCCTAAAATAATTTTATTGCGAACCCAAAAATATTTTTCGAATGGAGAAGTATTCTCCATTTCACATCTTTATATTATTTTTTTTTCAATTTACTTTAGAAATCTTTTCTGTAACATTGCGATCGATATCTTTATAACTTTTCAATTTAACGCTGATAAAGGAATTGAAAAATCACAATGAAAGCCTGATCAGGAAAAAAAAAGAAGGCCAGAGCTATTGGCAGAGATCACGCGACATATAGTGCTCGGGGAGTAAAGATTCAATCAACTGTCTTAAAATACATTTTTTTTTTCATTTTTATCCCTTGTTCGTCTTAGAGGTTGATGATAAAAGATAAAATTCTACGCGCCTTTTCCTATTCTGATTTTGAACTTGCTAAAAGAAGGTCGAAAGAAAATAGATTATCATTTTAGCTCTACGAAGTATTTGAGAAAGCCTATCTTGTAGGGTACATCAGCGTGATTGATGCTTGAAACCAAGCATTGTTAATCGGATTTTGAAAGCATATCTTATGTTGTATTAGTTTTGTTCTGGTGAGAAAAATTACTTGAAGACTAAAAATAACGTTTAAAATAAAATAACCTTAAATGAAAACAACTAAAATAACTCAAGTAACTGAAAAAGCTTTATAGAAGAACGGAAATGCAATTGTTATAATTAAGTAAACGAATAAATACGGACAAGTTCTTTTTTTAAGATTTGCTGTCAGGTAATTGTCATTGCCGTCATCCGTCTAAACATGATTTGCAAAACACAACTTCTTTGTAAAAAATTGATACTCAAACATCACGAAACTTTCTTAATTTTTAACGAAACTATTTCTCGGCATATGTTCTGAACAAAGATTTCGTCAAATTGACGAAATAAGTATCGTTACTTCGTCGAGGAAACGAATTTCGTCAAAAGTAGTAAAATATTTTTTAAAAAAAAAGAAAAAAAGAAAAAAAAAGAAACGGAAAAACAAAATAAAAAACAAACGAACTCGTAGCGCCTAAATCTTTCTAACTTTTACAATAATCACTTTATCGTGATCACCATAAAGGCTGATCAAAATTCTTCTAATAACACAAGGATGACGAATAGAACAAAGAGAACACCCATGCCTGAAACGGGATACGAACCCGGGATCTTCCTAACAGGATGTCAACTCGTTGACAATCATATTTCGTCACTTTATTTTTAATCGTTTAGTCTTCACATTAGTTTCGTCATTCTAGTTAACTATCTCCCACTGTGCATTACGATGAGGTTTTGAATCGAGGAAGCAATTTCGTCGTAAATTTTAGAGCTCGTGCCTCGACACTAATCACATGATTTCGTCACGAAATGATTTTCAAAATTAACGAAATGCAGCTCAAGAAGTGCTGAATCATAAAAAGTGAGAATTTTATTTCTGGAGTGTACAGGTTTTGAACCGGTAGTGTAGAAAACAAAAAAGTTTGTTTCTTTATATAGCTGAACGGAAAAGATTATCGTCGCTGATAATTTAGTGGCGCAGCGAGAAATATGTGAATTTCTCATTCATATGTTGGGGAATTCTCAACCAGTGGAAACCGAAAATGTGTAGAAATGGATGGTAAATTTACCAAATTTGCAATTCAGTAATGTAGTTTTAAATTTACTAACAAAAAACACCTTAATAAGACCACATTTTATTGGTAGTTTAAACATAAGGCATTATCGAAACTCAACCGCAAAAATTACTGTAATTTTTGGTGTTCTCGTGAAGTTAGAAAAATTAGTAAATTTTACCATAACCTTGTAGTTTCGATTATACTATTTTTTTAAGTGTGGAGGAGATACGTAGATTATGGGTACTTTATTCCACCCATAATATATTATGTGGATTATGGGTAGAATAGAGTAAATAAGTGAATAATTTAGTGAAAGAAGAAAACAAGTAAAAAGGATCAGGTGAAAAAAGAAACGCATTAAACACAAGAAAGTTGAAAAGCACTCAACCAATTCAAAATTATAACCGATTATTATCAAAAATAATTTTTTACATTAATTTAATGCCAATACAAAGAGAATCTTTCTTCTTTTCGTTAGATAAATGTGCAATTAAATTTTTGTAAAAAAAAATAGCACGAATTCAAATAAAATTTGTTTCATTTTATGATTTGAATAACACATAATGATAATAAAAAAAAATAAAAAATTAATTGCAATGAAAATGCATTAATTCTTTAAGTCACAAGATGTTTTATTTTTAATTCATATTGATACTAACAAAAGATATCTAGAAATCAAATGATCTATTTAAAAGAAAAATGCGGAAATTTTAAATAAATGAATGCTTTATTTGAGCAAATAAAGCTGAAAGAAATTTAATGAGATATTAATTTTTAACATTACTTTGGTTTTCTTTGAAGTTGAATGTTCTACTTTGAACTAGTAAAAATATGAATGAAAAAGGAATGATAAGTGGTATATTTTTCCTTAAGGATAAAAATGTTTTTTGTGCAAACTACTAGGATATTTAAAATAAAAAAATGCTCTTTTCATATGAAATTTCTTTTTAATAATTGTGACATTAATTTTAATTTTCGAAATTGTATAAACTTGATGTTTCAAAAATAGTACTAATATGTAATTTTAGAATCATCATAAAAATTGAAAATATAAAATATGCACATTACGGGTCGCAAATAAATTCACTGAAAAAAAGTATGGTCTGAGCTACTAGAATATTGTAAAATTTTCCGTGTTTGATGGAAATATCAAAAAGCTCGGTAATATTTACTAAAGCTCTTTGGTAATTGTTTTGGTAAAATTGTTAATAAAATATGTTTATAATATCATAATATGCATATTATTATAATATGTGATAAAATTTCGTAACTAAGGTAAATTTTAGTAATTTTATCATGACATTTTAGAGCATGGCATAAAAACCATATAACTGGCAAAATAATGTAAAAAATAAAGATTATGTACAACAAAAATTTAGGTAATATATTGAAAAATCAAAATGATGATTTCATAGATGATGAGCTGAAAAATAAAGTGTGGATAAGGCAAACTAGAAAATGGTAAAATTTACCATGTTTCTGGATCTATAGGAACAACAAAAAGCTTTATAATTTGTACAGAAGTAATTTGATAATGATTTTGGTAAAATTAATTATGGTAAAATATAGTTTTATAATATGAGTTAAAATTTGGTAATTTTATAATGATTCTTTAAAGCATGGCATAAAAATTATTTATTATTTTAAATTTACTTTTCAGTCTTGTATTGTTTACTAGATGTGTAGTGATAAGAGCTAAAACTTCGAAGATCGAAAAATCCGGTAAACCGTTATCATATGAACAGAAAAAATGCCAAACGAATAGTTATATTACCGTATATTTTGGTTTTATTAACCAAAGTTATGCTTTTTTAATCAGAAATAACATTACCACACAGTTTGGTAATTAGCCATAAAGCTGTTTAACACAAAAAAAATAAGTGTTGTCCATTTCCATAAAGTAAATAGGTGTAACAACAAGATCAACTAAGTAAACGATATTCCAAGCTCATTTGATAAAACACACCTCAACCACAACCTAACTCAGATTCCTATTGCCAAATGAAAAGCCTAGCTCCAATATCCTGTTAAATTTCATTTCTTCCTGTTTTAAAGCTATGCTAGTTAAATGGTTAAAAACCGTGTATTTTTGCATTCGTGTTGCCGGTTATTTCACCGTAATTTTAGAATAAAAATTCAAACAGTGTATTAATCTTTAACAGTTCTTGCAAATAATACTCGAACACATTTTAAGGTATGATCAGAGAGTATGAATTTGAATTTTTTTTCAAAATTCATAAAAATTCAATCTGTAATGAATATTAACGTCAGGAAATATTTGGACGATAAGCCTGGAAATATTTTCAAAACATAATGAATACTATTTAAATTGAAAGACTAAATAACGGCTTTGTAAGATTCTAAAAAGAGTAAAAGTCTTAAACCTTTGCATGCGTAACGTGTATGCATTCATTAAGGTACTATCACAAATATATTCATGTGTCTAATTAAATTTGTTATGATTTTCTGAAATCTTTGCTCTTCTTTAATAGAAAAATCATATCAGTTTCCCGTAATCAATGAAACAACACCGGGGCCATGTAAAAGGTTTTTCTTTTTGTATAAATCGAATTTATGCTAATTTTTGTCTGTGGCAAGTAAATTACCGATTTTGATGTAGTTGAAAAAATGTAATGTAACACAAATATTCCTTATAGTATTAAATAAAACAAAATAGGATACAAGGAAGAAAAAGAGATTCAAAATTACCAATCTGTATGGCAATGAAATTTCTGGTAAAAAAGATACAAACAAAATACTGGTAATAAAATAAAAGTAGTATATGGTATTTAAAAATCCATTTAGTAATTTTTCTGTCTATACAGTAACACTTTACTGAAAATTTTGGTTTTCAAAATTATAGTTCTTATTATCAAAGATTTGGTAAAAAATACGAAACTGAAGAGTAAACTTTACCAAGTGAGTGATTTTTATTCTCTGCTCTAAGAAATCACGATAAAATGACCTAAGTTTGCCACATTTGCTACGTTTTATCACATATTATAAAACTACAATTTAACCAAAATCATTCAATGCACTTAAGTTAAAATTGCCAAGCTTTTTAGCGTTTCCTATGTGCTAAATTTAACCATATTAAAATAGTTTTGATCATACTATTTTCTAAGTGTGGTCATCTATTTACAAGTTTATTTCTTTAGGAAATAGTTAAAAAATAAAGGCAACACTTAAATAAAGTTAAACATCGGGAAAAAATACAAACAATTCACCATAAACACGTTATTATAGATTTGGTTCGATAATATAAAATTTTTGTCATTTATCACAAATAAGAGCCTTTGTCTGGACATTAAAGAGAGATCTTCATTGTAGAACCGAGATATAGTACGTCTGCTCATTTGGTATTATTTGCGTTTTTTGCTCAATTCAGCTTCAATCATATATAGCACAAAATTGACTATATCATCAAATGGATTGTTCAATTTACTATAATCTAGTATCTTTCAGCACTGTGGAGTTGTAAATAAACAACAGCCTTACATTTCTTAAAATTGATTAATTTTTCTTTATCTAGAAAAATGGCTTGAGCAACTTCTGGAGTCATAAAGTCGACAATGATATTGTCATTGCTGTTCACGCTTATGTTTTTGGGAAATGTAGTTTTTGCAGAGAAAATCGGATGTTTGCCTACAGAATACCGTTGCAGTTCTGGGCAGTGTGTCGATGGCGGTCGTTATTGTGATGGGAATCTTGATTGCTACGATGGCAGTGATGAACCCGAAATGTGTACAAGTAAGTGTTTGAATATTATAAAACTTTTCTTGTAATAATTTTTTATTTTTGTTGTCAAATTTTCTAAAGTTGAAGCATTTGATGCTTGTAAAATTTACTGATCTCTCAAACACATGATTATCGGCTGATATTGAGATGATGAAATATCTATCTATCTATCTATATATATATTTCTCTTACACGGCGACAAAAAAGCCTCATTACAACTCTCCGAATGGCAACGCTAGAAAATCGACCAATGATTGCCGCTAAAAATGGTCACATGCCAAATCTAGCTGAGTTGGCTCAACTTATAGCGCTTTTAAAAACAGAAACTGAAATAACCAGAGAGAGGCAATCTCATATTATTAAGATAGGCAGAAGTGGCAGAAGATAGGAAGAAGTCTTTGTCGATAGTTCTCCATTTTAGTATTTTGTCGAAAGCACTTTTTTTCACGAATTTATTTGACGATTTTTGATTTATATCACGAATTTATTTGTTTTATTATTGTTATTAGTTATTCATTGAAAAATGAGTCTCAGTCGTGCTGTTACGTTTTAAGATTTTATACTATAGCACATTTTTAATAGGTTTAACGAATTACATGTCATTTATTTGAATTCAAATTTATTTTAATGACTTAGTATTTACTAAAAAGATGCAATTTAAAAAAAAGTTGTTATATGGATTTGAATGATTGTTTTGAATTCTTAGAATTTTGTGCATTTGCAATGTATCTAAGTTAGTAGCGAGCGAAGCGATCTTGGTTTGCGTAGCAAACAATTTAAGATTGTGTAGCAAATTTCGGGAATCGGCAAGCGTTAGCGAGAAGGGGAGCTCAGCCCACTGGTTAAGAAATATTAGGATTCTATTCCCAGTGGTGTGGTAGCCTGAACTCCACTCAGCATCAGATTGGTGCACTGCTGAAATTTTCATTCTATAATTATGGTAAAAAAACCGGCACCAGTCTGTCCATCCGATTGACCATTAAGTTTACGGTAAAGAACATTTTTTACCTTAATGTTATGAATACTTTACAATGAATACAAAAACTATGCAATTTTTTAAGCCATTTACAACTAGCCTGGTTTCAAAACTGTAAAAAAAAGAATTTTATCCGGTCATAGGAGCTAGACTTTTCGTTAGGTAATGGGCATTGGAGAGTGCAGTACACTGTAAACTCTTCATGTGTTGAATGGAAAGGAGGAAATATTGTGTCAAAGCTGGGACTCGAACACCAGTTTAATCGGTCACGAGACTGGCTGATTAGCCCTCTCAGCTATAATATGTACTACGCAGTTGCCGAGAACTAAGTGGCGTCACTAGGTGAGCTTATTGGAGCACTAAAATTTTGGTAGCTTAAGCGTTTCTAGTGAAAGCAGTTAATAAACAGTTTTTCTCACAATTAACAGTTTGATTACCTTCCTATTTATGGAAATTTGAATGTTTTGCTTGAGTACGGTAAAATAACAATCAAATCAACTGTTATTTAATCATTTTTTTCTGAGAATTTTCTATGTAGGTACCATCTTGTCTTGGAAGTAAAGGTGACCAGTCTGCAATGCTGAACACATTGCCATTATCATAGTGGAATATTTAACTCACCTATTTAACCTGGGCCACATATGACTAACTGTCCTGATAATTCTCATGATTAAAAAAAAATATTTTTTTTCTTCAAATTTTCAAGTTAAAGTTGGAGAATTTTATGAAAATTCATTCGTCATAAAACTTTTAAATTCAGCTTAATTTAACATTTCGTATTTAAAAAGAAGTGAGGGTTTTCTTTATTTTAAACTAGCCGCCAAAGGCGGCCAGCTGTCCGCCACGCTAAATGTTTTCACAAATAAAGTTTTTTTTAAACATAGCAGGAAATCTGAAGATTAGCGGATAATTAAAGTGTTCCTGTCCTGCAATTTTGTCTTCATATCCAGTTCTGCTGCAGATGTGTTACAGCTCTTGAGGATGTTTGAAGATGTAACTTTGCTATGGTAACCTAAGGCCTATGGTAACCTAACCTATAATATAACTATCAGGTGAAGACCTGTTTTTTTTTTTTTTTTTTTTTTTTTTTTTTTTTTTTTTTTTTTTAAAGGCCTTAGAAATTGTAAAATCATACAAAAGTTGCTTTCGAAATCATCATTGGCCAATAGCTGAAAACCTCTTCTAATCTTCTTTGACGTTCCTCTGATACTTCTTGGGCTCTAGAATTGCTTGTCGAAATTCGGTCATGTTCCATCCTTCTTTGACGTTCCACAGACGTTTCTTGGGCCCTTCTTCTTCTTTGAGAATCTCTTGATATCTTTTTCCTTGACAAAATACAAAGTTTATTGGAAGGCGGTTCTGCCATGTCACTAATCGGGTTTCTAAGAAATCAGCGAATACTTTAGAGCAACAATTACTATGAAAGCCAATCATGAAACTTCAATATTAAAATCTGAGTGCTTACCTGCAAACTGAAACTTTCTGAAAATAACTAATTACATTTAATAAAAACTGTTAAAATAAGGAACAGAAAAACCAAAGAGATCCAAGGTAAGTGTGATCGTTCCTTCAAAAACAATTAAATTCCTATTTTATATATTATATAGCTACAACGCT
>NC_092206.1:28302008-28358143 GCF_043381705.1 Parasteatoda tepidariorum | reverse complement strand
TATATCATTGGTTTAAGTTGTCGAAAATTAATATTTCAATTGTGAGGTTCGCATTAGCATACATTTATAAGAGTGGGGAAAAGTATATGCATTTTTTAATAGTTTTTTGAATATGGCTCTTTGAAGACGAAAAAGCAGACGAAAAGCATAGACTTACAAAATGACTGATAACTAAATAACTAATCAAAATTTTTGAAAAAGAAAAAAAATACTTCTTCATTATGCCAAAACACAATTATGGGCCGAGTTTCGTGCCCGGGCGAGGCTTCTGGGGCGATATATTGTGATTACAGACACACACACAGCCTCGTTTATTATTATGTATAGATATAGATGTATAGATTATGAATGTATATTAAAAATCGTTTGATTTTTAGGGTTATCGATTGTTGGGCAGAAATATTCTAATATTAACTTTTTAATAAATTAATGTTTCGAAAATCTTTACAGAAGTAAGTTTCTGCTTAATAAAAGTCTTAAAACAATGACTAAATGCTTTTAAAAGTTCACCTTACTATAGATACTAAAATAAAAATATTAAACAATGATAAATAATATTGTTAATCCAAACATAGAAGTTTTAAAGAAATTTAACGATGCTATCTGTTTATTATTTATGAACCCTGTTGAAGTTTTACTCGTAATAAAAAAATTGAATTCGAAGGATAATGCTCGCTGTTAGTAAAAAAGAAAAACAGATTAAATATGCCTTCAAAAATATTCACCTATCTTAATTTGCACTATCTCCAAATCAAAAAGACATGCATAACTCAAAATAAACAGCAACAGCATATAATTTTCGATAAAGTGCCGCCATTGCAAAAAAATTGCATTTCAGATTTTATCAACTTTTCGTTCTGAGTTACACTTATCTTTTATTTCTTTCCACTAAACAGTTGAAGAAAAAAGATAAAGAAAGCTATAAAAACGTTCCCATAAAATTTTCAACAGAATTTATTCTCAGTTTAAAATCGATTTCTGATTTTGATTGCTTGGTAAATCCTCAGCATCAACCGGAGCTCCCGAAATAAAATGATAATAATAATAAAAAAAAGAATTCATTTGTTTTCTTGCGAATTAAACCTGAATTTCTAGCTCGTGAAGAGAAATTGCTTTCGAGACAGGATTATGAATGTTTTCACGATTTCATCGCAATCTGGATGAATGAATTGAATTTCTACATTTCCCCCACGAAAGGGATAAAAGAATTGTTTCAGTTTCAGACTATTTATTTAGTAAAGTTAAATAATTAATTTTCCCTTTCGAGAATTTTGAATTGATTCATAATTTTTCGGTTTACCGATTAAATAAAATATTTTCTCAAGTTTAATCTGCTGAAAAGGAATGGAATGCTGTAATGAATATTATCAGTATTCTTATGAAATGTAGCTTGAAGACAGTTATGAATATTGCTAAAAATGCCATTAAAAGTATTTTGGTTCCAAATATTGAATAATGGAAGTGAAGAATTGCACTTGAGAGTTATCTATTTACGGTGTATGAACCTGATAGAAATATTCATTATTTTCTAAATATTGAAATAAAGTCATTTTAATGAAAACAAATAATAAATTACTTATTTTGCTTTGCAAGTATTTTACCTATTCGATTTATGTTTTTCCAAGCAACAAAGAATGAAAATAATTTTTTTTAAAATATACGATGGCAGAAGAAAAAAACTATAAAACTGAAAAAACAACATCAAAATAAAGAATAAACGCCAGAAATCAAAACGAGAATCAGTCTCTAAATAGATTTTGCGCCTAGCCTCCCAATATCTTTCTCAGAATGATCCAGCATTGAGTGGGGGGAAACGACTCAAATGTAGGTCATTATTATTGAAGGAGACAATTTGTTTCTTCTTCTGAAAATATTTTTGGTTAAATTTTTGAGAATATGAGCAACATGAGAAAAGGAATATAAATATTTAAGATTTTTTTAAAATGATGTTTTGGTTTAACAAATAAATACAAGCACTAATGAAAGCACAGATAATCTAGATAACAAAGAATGATGATCGTTTTACGAGTGAGAATTATCATTCAACAATTATTCCCCTCACAGACGGTGTTACACTTGGTACTGAAACAGTATTCTTCTTCCATTAGTTGATTAATTGTGCTTTTATACATTGAGTTTCGCTTTATTGCAATAAACTATTACAAGTGTAAACGAAAGCACACATTTTCAAATGAACAAAGAAAAAAGATCGTGTTACTATGGAAAGCACTATCATTAGAAAATGATTCTCAGCTCCAATATTTCTGATGATGCTTTCTTGTACCGAAATAGTCACCCATCCTTTTTTATTATTTGGTATTTTATACTTTGAGTTCTATTTCATTTAAACGAATGGTTGCAAGCACAAATAAAGCGTAAATAATCTAATTAGCAGACACCGATAATTGTTTTATTATGAGTCCGCTATCATTAAACAATGATTTTCTGTCTGAATGATTATGATGGTTATTCTTGTATTGAAATTGTCATCCCATTCCTGTTTTTATTATTTTTCGTTTTAGTTTGAGTTATATTTCATTTAAACATATGATTTCAAGCACAAGTGTAATAAATAGCAGAGACAGATAAACGTTTTATTTTGAGAGCGCTAGACAATGATTCGCTGCCTGAATGTCCGTGATGGCGCTTCTTGTATTGAAAAATCCCACCCTTTTTTTAAAAATTATTTTTCGATATTTATAATTTTAGTTATATTTAATTTAAACGAATGATTGCAGGCATAAATGAAAGTAAAAGTAAACTAAACAACAGAGACAGATAATTGTTTTTTTAAATTTTTATTTAGAGGAGCGCTACCATTAGACAATGACTCTCTGCCTCATTTCTGATGATAGTCCTTCTTGTACTGAAATAATCACCCGCTTCTGTTTGCTTTGCCTTCTTGTCTTTATAATTTGAGTTCCGTTGTTTGAACAAATGAATAAAAACACGTATGGAAGCACATGAGCTAGTTACCAAAGAAAAACAAGCATTTTGGTACTTTTAGAAACACTTTTGTCAGACAATACAACACGATAACTCCCACGATAAAGAATCAATCATTTTTTTTAAACTAAATTAATTGTGTTTTTATATGTTGAGTTCTACTTTATTGTAATGCAACACAAGGCAATTTTACGTTCGTTGATTTATTCTTCCGAATCGAGAAAATACTAACTTATTGGATAATTCTATTTCATATGTTTCTAAAATAACTTTTTTAAGTTAAACTGTTAGAATTTGGTTAGAAATTACGATAAAATGATCAGCAACAGTCTGTTCACCCAATTAACCGTAAAGTTTACAGTAAAGAACAACTTTAACCTTCACTGTTTCGAAACCGTTTACAACTAGTATGGTTAAAAAAACACTAATACAAAACTATATGGTTTTCTTAACCATTAACAACTAGCATGGTTTCAAATTCGTGAAAAAGAAATTTAACAGACATTGGAGCTAGATTTTTCGTTAGGTAATAGGCATTGAAGTTAAGTTGTGTTTCATCAAATGAACCGTGGAATATGGTTTAATTAGTTGCTTAAATTAATTTAACAAATTATTTGATGTTTCACTTACTATAAGGGAGGGAAAATACTAGATTGTTTGAGTTTAGTAGTTTTATGGTGCTGCCATCTATGCGTGAATAAGAGTATCGCATTCTAATAGCTTATGGTCACAATTCGGGGAGTGCTGTGAACTCTTCGTGCGTTGAAGAGAATGGAGGAAATATTGTGGTGTCAATTCTGAAACTCGAAACCCCGTTTTGTCGGCCATGAGATCAGGGGCGTACGCAAGGGGGGGGGTTAGGGGTTTAAGCCCCCCCCCTTGAGCTCAGACAAAGTGAATTTACAAAATAATACAGACAAAAATAAAAATTTTAGTAGAAATTATGCGGGTTATTATTTTTTAAGACTATATATCTTTATTTGCCTTATGCCTACTTTTTTTTTCTCACGGTATTTCTCAGAATNAAATCGCGATAATTTTCCCTCATCGACACCGGAAACATATTTCAGAGTTAGTGTTTTTATTCCATTTATAGAAAATTGTATAACACAATTAAACTTAAGATTTGTATCGCATCGTGATATTTTGAAAGGATTTCAGTGTCTTCTACCTGCCGATCCTTTCATTTGCCAACCTTCAAACATAAAGGCTTTTGAAGCATTAGTGGAATTTTACTCTGGAGATTTGGATACCTGTAAAGAAAGCCTTAAGTCTGAACTAAAACTCTGGTATAAAAGATTAAAAAGGATTAGTGAAGACGGAGGTAGTGTTCCAAAAACTGCGGCGGATACTCTTGGAATGTGCAATAAAAATATAACACCAAACATTTTCAAACTCCTAGAAATATTGGTCGTTCTACCTGTTTCAACGAGTGCAAACGAAAGATCCTTTTCGACTTTGCGCCGTTTGAAGACTTATTTACGCAACTCAACGGGAAATATTAGAATGAATGGATTGGCGCTCTTAAGCATTCATAGAAAATTTACCCCAGCTGTCGAAGACATTTTTAACGAACTTGCAAAAAAACCCCGTCGTTTGGATATTACAGTATAAATCAATAAATTTTTAGCGTGTTTGTATACTGGTTTAATTCCCTATTTGTCGGTAAGTCATTTTTTAGTTAAATTCATTGGTTTTCTATGGAATATTCACATTTATATGGTTATTATTTGGGTAGCTGTTACAGTATGAGTAGTTTTTTCTGGCTTGATTTATTCCTACTTTTTAATAAAAATAAAATATTTTACCTCGTATTATAAAAAAAATTATATTCTTAAACTTAAAAAATAAAAACAAAATTTAACTAAACAATGTTGTCGAAATAAAAAGTCAAAATTGTCTAGCTGTCTAAATTAGGGAAGTAATAGTGCTTTCTTACATACTCGAATTTCTTTTAGTAATTTCTGAAAATTATGAACCCCCCCCCCCCTTGAAAAAATTCTGCGTACGCCACTGCAGGAGATTGACAGAAAGTATAACCGTTCTGGTTGTATAACCGTCTACGGTGAAAGCAGTTAACAAACGGTTTTTTTCACAGTGAACAGCATGACTACCATCTAATTTATGGTTAGATGACTGTTTTGTTTGAATATGGCAAAATAACATTTAAATAAAATATGTTTTTTAACCATTTTTTCCAAGAAATTTCTAACAGTTTAGTAACAAAGAGGGAAGGAAATGTAAAAAAATATGTAAGTTCACATTTTCAAAAATTGCACATATATTAGACAAAGAAATATTGCACCCTACATTTAGGAAACAGGTGTTTATTTGTCAAGACCAATATCAACAAATTAAAACTATTGCAAACAAATAGTGTTGGTTTTACATATATATTACTATATTACATACGAAAAGAATGTTACTAAGAGAACTCTTCAGAAATAGTGTTTCACGATTCACTGAGCTTTAAAAAAAATGCTTTCTGTGTCAGAGCTTGTAATAAGAACTGACCCATCAATACTTTTCTATTCGTTTCTTTTTTTTTTTCTTTATGTGTTAGATTCAATTTGTCTTTCCCCGTCCTGAGCAATAAATCAACAGTGAGAACTCCGGGATCTTTCTGACAAAAAAATAAGAATCTTGTTGACACGTGAAGACACCAGACTTGTCTGATTCAATATCACATCGGCAATATGGACTGAAGTTATTGACATCATAATACATTTCGCGTTTATTTGTTGACTCGTTCTTGGAAAACAGACACATTTTTATCTTTCAAAACTAGCTGAATACCTATTTTTGTTTTGCAATATAAATATATTAACAGATATTTCTGAAATATGCAGGACTCTGAACTTCATATACCGTTGAAATTACACCAGTTAAAATAATTGCATTATATTTTTATTACTAGCTGTCTATGATGAGCATATTGGTCACCTTTCAAAATTTTGTTGTACTACATATAAGCTTTAATGGTAACCAAGCCAAATGCACAGTAAACATGTATTGAAATATTCTAATTCTGTAAATCCTCCTCCAATCCTAATACCTTAATTAGTTCTAAGCAATATATTAACCAAATTTTCCTACCGCCTGGTTGTCGCATTCAATTTCATCTCGTTCTTTTCGTTTTTTTAATATAATTATTTGTCTTCGACGACTTAAATTGGCTTATAGGTGGTGACAGTTGTCCTGTGTTTGGGTGTACTAGGCGTCGAAGCTCTAATTTGTTAACTGAAATTAAGATGTTTATTTTCTTTAAAAACACATCATGCTGAATTCAATACAGAAATCTATTAAGGTAGAAAGACTGAAAGAAAAAAATAAATAGTTGCGTTCAGCTTTGACGTCAGAGGAGAACAGCAAGACTTCCTGTATTTTTTTAAGGATAGATTCTGAACTGTTTTCAAACTACTAATTCGATAATGTCATCCTATGCTCCTTTGGTTTCAGTTTTCCAGACATAATGAATCAAAAATAAATGATAAAAGAACAGGCGGTATCCATTTTTGATTTAAAAAAAAGATGTAAGCTAGTAAACATCACGAATATTATCTTTTAAATAATTGAAAAAAAAATAAATGTCCTTCTTTTTATTTTTAACAAAGGCCAAAGATGAACATATCAAAAGTATTCAATCGTCTTTATCGACCTGAGTAATTAAAATTTTTAAAGGAAATTTTGGCTGAGATTATCTGGGAGCTGAGATTACCTCTTGCATCCTCAACTAAATTTCATGAACAATAGAGATATAAAGGAGATACACAAACTCCTTCTTTTATTATTATAGAAGTAAGATGCATGGATTTTAAATAAGAACAAGAAAACTAAGCTGATTAAACAATCGAATGAAATTAAAAACAAAATATATATTTATATTGTTTAAATATATTGTTTAATCTAAAAAAAACATTTATAATGTTAAATTCCGTAAAATATAGCTTAGTATTCAATGTGTTTTAATTTTCTTGTTATTATATCATGAGTTACGCTTAAATACATTACAGAATAGCACATTAACTCCTTAAAAAACAACATAAACAAACTATGACCTTGCATTTTTTTAAAACCAACTAATTTGTGCTTCCCTAAAAAGGTGAAATGAGCAAAAATTTAGGAAAAATACCGAATTGGTGTTTTATTTCGTTTCTTCTCCACGCATTACCATTTCTCCCTTAAGTTTGCTTTTCAGTTCAATTTTTTTAAAATTCCAATTGCTGTTGATTTTAAATTATTTAGATTTATAGTAAAACAATTTAAAAACAAAACTATAAAGAGGATAAACAAGTGGTTTCAGATAATGTTAAAGATATTCATCTGTTGACGTAGTCCGCTTATAAAGTGGTATAACGAATAAAAAATAATTAAGTAATACAGAAAACACAAACTAATTTTCTTAAATTAGAAAATCCAGAGAGTTTCTTACGACATCGATTTCATAAGTAGCGAAATGCAATTTGAGGATTGGAGAATGGTCAAGATGAGAGCTGCATTTTGTAGAGTGCATGGTGCTGGAAACTTTACTCAGCAGGTTGACTTTCCCTATAATTAAATACTTGTAGACAACGTCATGAGTGGGTCAGCCAATCAGGTTCGACACGCAAACGTGACGTCGCTTGTAGGTATCCAGTTAAATCTAACTTGAAAATTGATTCAGTATGATAATAAATCTAAGCCTTAAAGCTGTAATGCTTAAGACCATGCACTGCCACGTGATTCAGTAAAATCATGTGATCAGTTGCAAGTACTCAATTGTGAATTTTTCCACTCCATTAATAGAGATAAATAATCAGTCAGTAATTGAATGTGTAATAAGAGGCAGACCTTTTTCCCCCGACATTCACGCTCTTATAAAATTGATCTATACTTGTTATACACTTACTTTATTTCATCAATAATCAAACTACAAACACAGCGGATATTTTATCTGCATGCATTTTGAAAGACAAATGCTTTACATATGCTAATTAGAACATTCTGAATTTTCATTATTAAATGGTTTCCAATAAAAATCATTAAAAAAAACTTTTGATTATATTTTCACATACCTAGTGCAAAAAAACAATGTAAACGTTATTTTTAATAATAAAGAAGTGGATGAGGAAAGTAATTTTAAATATCAATTTGTTAGTTTACGTTAAAATCGAAATAATAATTGCAGAAACTTATTTTTAATCAGTTTTTATTAATCAAAAGCTTGTATGATAACGAAAATTAATATTTCAATCAAATATAATAAAATTGTATGCGTTACTTTTACGAAAATTGTATTTTCTGGCATTGTCTGAGAGTTAATTTCTATGTAAATGAAGAAGATAGTTCATTAAAAAATAACTTTTATTTTGAAAACATGTATAAAAATGCCTTCTTCATTTTTTAATTAAACGATTTGTATCAGCCATCTCAATTATGCAACGCCTATATCTGTTTATTAATTAAAAAGATTAATCACTTTTTAATTAAGAGCTATCAAGAAGATGATTGATTTTGAACAAACTAAACGGTTATGATAAAACAGATGTTTTCAACATTTTTTAATATTAAAAAGTTTTTAATTAATAATATATCATTTATTTTTGCATATTTCTAGGAAAAGTAATAAATTATCCGCGTACAAATGACTGCTTGACAAGTTTGCAATGTTTTACTTGTCTTTAATATTATTGTTTACTATCTTTAAGAATATATTTTAGCTTCTGTTACACCAACGTTCTAACATACCGTAAAAATGTTTAACTATAGTTTCAACAATTTCCTTAAAAAACTTGTTTCTTTATTTGTTGATTTTTTGATTTTTTTGTTACTGATTTTTTTACTGCTTTACTGCTTGTTTTCTCGTTTTTATAAACAATATTGAAAATATGAACTTAAAGGTGCTAACATCAATTTTCAAAGTTTAAAAAAAAATTAAATTTTAGCTTAGTTTAAAATTGCAATAAAAAAAATTACGAAGCAAATTCTAATAACTTTAAAATTTACTTTTCCAATTTTTAGAAATTTCTTTTGTTGAATAATTTGTTTTTCAGAAGATTCAGTAATAAGATTTATAAATTAATTATTATTATTTATAAATTGAGGAAACAAAAGAGAGTGAACTGCGATATAAATTTGCGATTTACAGAAGTTTTGAAAGAATGCGTTGGGGAAGAATGCACTTAGAAAAACGTTTTGATAAATCTACCATGCTGCATGTTAATGACATTTCTGATAAAAAAAAACAACGACATAGCTCTGCGTTAAAAAAATATATATACAGTATTAAAACTATTCATTTGTTTTTTTTTCTGTTCATATGGTTACAGTTAATAAAATGTCGTTCTTATTACCTCATATTTAGTAAGAAATACACACAAAAGGAAATTTAACCGAATAAGTGGTTTTTATGCCATGCTTTAAGGTATCATGATAGAATTTTCAAAATTTTACCAAAATCATTACCAAAACACTTTGGTTAAAACTACCGAGCTTTTTGATGCTCCTATAGAGCCAGATAAACGGTCAATTTTATCATATTCATGCAAATTTGACCATATTTGTTTCTCAGTGTACTTTTCTCGTTTTGCGGACAAGTTCAGTAAGACAATAATCTCATTGGTGTTGCAAATGACAGCACAAGTTAATTAAAAATTTCAGCAAAAAACATATTTGTAAAAATGTATCTATTTCCGAAGAGGATAACATTAATTTTTTTCATTTTAATATAAAATAAGTAACTGTAAAAGAAAACCATAATACTCAGCCGTAGACATGCGAAGTAGAAATGATTGAGAACTTATAGGGGATAATTTTAGTGACCATTTTTAGATTTAACTGATAATTAAAATCGATAAAGAAATGATGGGGGTAGTTTTAGAAATAATCATGGAAAAAATGGTGAATTGATGACCTATAATTAATTTAACTGACTGTTGGAATTGACCATTGGCAATTTTAGAAATCATCTTGATGCAATTGCTAACTTACGGCTTATTTATTGATTTAATTGATAGTCTACTGGTGAAGTTTTGTTTTCTAATCCGTTCTAGGATAGTGTATTTGGTCAATATACGTTTTAGTAGTCTTTAAAACTTTATCAATATCGCTTTGTTGGTGGCTTGACGTAAAATCCGTCTCAAGTCTTATATTTCAAAAAAATAAAGTTTATAAAGAAATGCTCCATGCGATACTTTATTTAACATCCAGACTTCAAAATAATGCAAACTTAATTTTAACATATATTTTTTTAAAGGAGCATCAGAAAAAATTAAATCGAAGCTTCTTTTAAACAATTTTACCAATTTAAAACAATTATTGCTTAAATTGAAATAAAGTACACGATATAAATGCGCGATATATATGTACGATATAAATGTACACTATATAAATGCATGTATAAATGTACTGAGAAAAGAGTATGGTGAGAACCAGAGAATGATAAAAATTGCTATGTCTCTTGTGCTATGTGAACATCAAAAAGCTCTGTGATCTTTACCGAAGCGCTTTGGTAATTACTTTGGTAAAATTAACATCAAATTATGTTTTTGTAATATCTAACAAAGTTTAGTAAATGAGCTAAAATTTGAAAATTTTATCAAGATACTTCAGATCATGGCATAAAAGGCAATTTAACAAAACTGTAAAGTATGTTCTCCAGGTATAAGCTATCTTGGCGTTTATTTTTTTTTGACGAACAGCACATAGCCAATATTTTTTCTTTCGAAAAACTATATTCTAAGAGGTAGCAAATAACACAAATTATAAGATGATGTAAACACAATCTCTGCAAGAGCCTTTCGTCTTTTTGAAGGGCGTCCTTTTATTTTTTTCCACTTTGAAGACACCAAATCCATAGCTGATGAATCAATGAAAAATAAAACAACCAGAGAAAAAACAACGAAAGTCGTTATAACAATAAAAAAAACAAGTAATTAACGATGAAAACGTAATAACAAATCTAACAAAACAATTAAAATCAAAATAAGAGCGTAATAAACAGTAATTAGCTCTGAAAAAAGCTGTTTTGTATTTGAAGAATGATAAAACAATTCGAAAATCTAACGAATTTGAAATGTCAACAAACAATGTGCGATAATGAACAATCACAGATACAGTTAATAAATACTGTTGCCAATAAAAGTTTCATCAGTGTGAAAATAATTCAAAAATCCTCTGAAAAAATTTATCTTTTTGGTTGGTAAAAACACATTTGCTATTTAGTTTCGTTTTCAGTATCAAATGTAAGGGGGCGTGGCATCCTGATTGGAAAACGAAACTACCTTATAATTCATCAAAAAATGATCAACAATGAAAAAAAATGATTTCAGCTTATAAAACAAACAGGAAAGCAATCAAAAACATTAAAAATTTTTTTTTGATATTTTCATCAATTTTTACCATTTTAAGGGTCCACTGTAGCCTTAAGATAAATTTATTGTTCAGTTTCGTTTTTTTACAGAATGTGTGGTAATAAGAACTGTAATTTTGGAAACCAAAGTTTCCAATAGACTGTTACCATATAAACAGAAAAATCATCAAATGAATTATTTAAATACCGTATATTTTTGTTTTATACTCTAGGATTATTGTTATTGTCTTACACCCGAAGTGTTACTATTATAGAGTGCGGTAATTTTAACAGAATTTTTTCCTCCGTGAACATTGATAAAATGCGATAAATATTTTAAGATTTTAACATGTTTCCAAAAGAAAAATAAGAACAGTACTTAAAAGTATTTCTTATTTCCTTAAAATAAATTTTATTTAAATGTCAGAAAATTTAAGTGCAGAAAAAAATGTGCACTTTGTATACATATGCACACATATTGGAGAAAGTGCACTGTATATTAAAGAAGATGCGCAGTAATGAGAAACGATGCACGGCGTTAAAATATTTCACATTGTTTTGTTCTTTACTGACTAAATTTCAGAGGTATCTTCATAAATAAAGAAAATAACTCACGCTAATATAATATCTTTAAGCGTTTTTACACTTTTTAACAGTTAATATTCATCCTTTTTTCCTTGATATTTAGAGAAGCATCTATGCTTTTATTGAGTTATAGAGTTTGTTTTGGGAATACGTCTGGGCCCCTGAGTAGAGATGTAAAACTATAATCAAATTACCTTTTTTCGCGTTTGCAAGATTTATCCTATCTTTTTAGTTGATTTTGACGCTTCAAACCAAAAACCTTATTATCGTTAATTTTATTAACTGTTTGAATGACTCGTTTTTTTTATTTATTTGATTTCGTGCTTCGGCTCTATTTAATTTTTTTAAAACGTCGCTAAAGGGAACACGTTTTTCTTTATCAAAAAATATTTTATTTTAATGAATTTTTTTACTCTCTATAAATAAATTCTCTCGTGGAATTAATGCTAATTAAAAAAAATAACCTAAGTATATCCAGTTTGAGATACTTGCGTTAGCTTTTAGAGGATAAATGAAATTATTAAGGTAAAAACTTAAGTTGTAAGTTTGAATTTTTTTTTCTATTCTACAAAAAGTCGATTTTTTATAGAAAGTATAAGAAGTATATCTTATATTTTTTATGTATGAAAATTAAAAAAAAATTTAGACACGAAATAAATTATCTATTCAAAAATTAAGTTGAGATGAAAAGGTTTATTTTACATAAATAAAAACAGGCATCAACTTATGCATTTAAAACTGAGTTGTGATGGTAATGGAGAATAGCATAACACATAATAAGAATAACATAACACATAATGAGAATTACATAGTACATAACATAAGTGGAGAATCTTAACTCTTTGGCGCAGATGGGATTCTGATGTCCCTTTAATATAATTTTTTTCTGACGCTGACAAGTAAAAATATATTTTTGGCATTTTTTAATCTGGAAAATCAGTCTAATAGTTTCCAAACAAATCAGTTAAGTAATCGGAATTATTATATAAAATCCATAATAATATAAAATCTCGATACTAAAATATAGAATCTCAAAAAAATAGTTTGAAAAAAAGATTTACTTTCACTCATATTCAAAAATTTATCTATCATTGATTTCGTAAAGTAACGAAATTTCAATGACTGTTTCTCTTAGATCAAAATAACTGCAAATAAAAGAGAATATGAAAAATTATTGTTTAAAAGTGTTTGAAAAATTCTGTCTTTATGCAAAAAAGGGTCACCGGTATCTGATGCTGTATTTCAAAACTAAAAATTATTAAATTGATTGAAAAAATTTCAAAATTATTAAATATAATATTCTCCACTTATTGTAACCTAAATTAGTACAAAATAAGGAAAAAAAGTATGAACAGTATATTTAGAGAAAATTCTGCTTCGAAGGGTTAATGAGGAAATTTCATTAATGATTACTAATAAAAACTAACAAAAAGGATTGTTTCAAATCAGTCTAAAATAATGTCATTAATGTTGCTTCTGTTATGTCTTAATTTTTAAAAAAGTTAAGTTTAAGCTAAAAAAAAACTCACAACATTTACAATAAAACTTTCTATAAAAATGCTACTTTTTGAAATGCTATTTTTTTGAGATTGAGTTTTTAATATTTTTAGACTTTCAATTTAAGTAAAATATGATATGTTTCATTTTGGAAAAAATCAGTTTCCAGTAATAACTTAAGTTGTTATATTGCTTTTTGATATGCAGTAAGTTATTACAAAAAATTTTAATTTTAATTAAAAATAACATGTTACACGTTTTTAAAAAATGAAATGCAGGAACGACACTAATTTTGATAGTAATTTTTTTACTATAAGTTATAGTTTAAGAGAATGAAATAGGACATACTATACTTACCGTTTGAAGCAAGAATTTTTATTATCCCTATTTGTCATAGTTTATTCATTATTTGTGTTAATTAAGGAAAAAAAGTGAACAATATTATGTTTAGTATTTTAATACTTTATCGTTATGAAATACAGTATGAAACGCCAGTGTCTTTTTCAGCGTTAAGGGTAAACTCTTCCTAATACAGCTCACTTCCAAACAATTTTTCACTTTTGCACTTATTTGCAGTCATTTAGATCTAAGTGAAACAGTATTTCATCATTAAAATTTCTTTAATTTTAAAAATCAATTATTGATAACTTTTTGAATATTAATTAAATTTTTTTCCAACTACTTTTTTGGATTTTATATTTAGTACAAATACAATTCCGATAATCTAACAAATTTTTTTTTCAGTAACTATTAGACTGTTTTTTAAAATTAAAAATACCAAAAATTATTTTCGCATATGATTAGAGTGTCAGAAAAACTATATAAGAAAGACATTAGTATCTATAAGACATTGGTATCTATAATACAGTCTAATACAGTGATTCCCAACCTTTTAACGATTTTAACACTTTTAACGATTTTGAAATTTGACGGTATACAATGAAAAAAATTAGTTTAAAAGTTGTTTACTTACCTATAATACACTGTGTTAAATAGTTTGTGATAATAATTTTGAATGTGAAATGAAATAATATGTACTACAAAAGCACGTTTATTAAGAGATAATTATTTCTTTCGACTAATTTTTTATTAGTTAGTAACAGTTATTTCTTTTTTTTACTAGTTATTAATTGTTAGCTTGTTTTCTATAGCTATTAACTGTTATTTTTGTGTGATTTCTTGTCAACTAGTTTTTTTGCTGATTGTTAGCTTATGTTTTTGTTAGAAATCCTTTGCTAATTTGTTTTTATAAATTTTAATTGCATAGCTTACTTTAATTATTAGCTTTCATTTAAGTTTGAAAGTTAATATTTAGCTTGCTTTCCTTTGTTAATTAATAATTTTAATAATCATTAAATTTCCTATTTATTTCAACATTTTTTAAAATTGCCAAAGACAATTTAAGCACTTCCTTCTTATTTTAAGATTGTCAGAGACAAGGTAATCGCCGAAAAAGTTGTTCGAAAGATGTCCGAAAAGTTTAAATTAAAGAAAAGTATATATATATATATATATTTTTTTTAAAGAATTCTTTTATTCATAGTATATGCTAAGTGAGAAATACCGGTTAAATTTTTTCATTTTATAATTTTACATTTTAGTTTTCACAATGTTTTCCTTTCTGAACAAATATTTCATTATATATATATATATATATTTCATCATATATTTATTTTTTAAGAACTACATAGCACAAAATTTTTAATTTCTTAGGAAATAAGAAATGGCTGATGATAAAAATATTTTCAAAAAGTTAAAAACGATAAAATATTTAAAAAGTCTTTTTAATTGGTAGTGTCAAGTTTTTATAAATATTTATTTGTTTGAAAGCGATTAAATACTTGATTTGAAATGCTTAAAATACTCTTTTTAATGCAAATTAAGCAAAAGGAGAAACATCAAAAATTTATGGATTGAAAAAAAATTGTACTTTAAATAATCAAACTTAAAATACTATTATCTTATTTCCTGAAGAAGTTTAAAATACCATGCGCAATCTGTTTTGATATTGTAAGAAAATTTGAATGTTTCTGAATATATTGTTAAGTAGACTAATGAGTTAACATTAATTAATTCCCAAGTATTTAGCATAGATTAAAACGCATGATAGATGAATACAAACAAATTTAAAACTTTCTTGAAAACTTCTTTCTTCTTCTCAAGAACTTCTTTCTTTAAAACTTGAATTATAAAATATGCAAATTTTCACATCATTTTCTAACTTTGTAATTTCAAATAACAAAATATGGAATTCAAACGGAATCAGTTAAATTGTTCTTGAAAAAAATTTAAAAATGTGTTAGTTTTGATATTGCTCAGCATGAAAAATTGAAATTATAATTAAGGCACCCAAACTTTCTATTGCTCTCCTCTATTTTCTATTGGGACAATATTTTCTAGATTGCGACATGAGACACCCCTTCATGTTTTTAGAGTAAAGAATCCAAATCAACAGAAAAAATAATAATATAAAAACGGCATGTTTATTCATAGAAATTTCAGATAAGTTTTAAAATCAGATTTGCTCTGATTTTGCAAATTGAATTATCGTGTGCACAAATTAATAACCATATTTAAGTTATGTTCTTCGAACTAAGATTGCATCTTTTAAGTGACGTAAGTCAAGAAAGTGATAATGCAATTAATAGATCACAATTTATTAAGGGGTTCTATTTTTTATTTCGNTTAAAAAATGAAGAAGATATATATACTCGTAATAAAAGAAACATTATAATTTTCATTGTGTCATTTCTAATATTTGGCGGAACATTTAACATTTTAAGGATTTGGCGGCACACAAAAGTGCCGTGGCACAGTGGTTGAGAATCACTGGTCTACTAGATACAATCCATCCAATATCGAATATTTTATAATTTTCGAAAAAAAATTATTTTACAGAAAAAGCAAAAGGCGAACTTTGAAAGTTTATTTAACCTCGATGAAAATGTAGACTTAGAGTTTGAACTAAATCAGGGGACATTCGAGTTAAAGAGATTCCTTATGGCTTCATCATAATAGAAATTTATTGATAGAATATTTCTAAGCTTACTTGACTCCTAATAGTACAATAAATTTCCATGTGTTCTTTTATTTTAAATATACCCGAGTCATTTTATTGTGAGAACTACCATCAAACACATTCTACTGAATTAAATATTTATTTTTATATCCTCATTTTGGCGGTAGCAGCGTAAAAATAACCTTCTGAAAATGAACTGTGAAGGAATTCGACCAGCATGGGCATGAATATTTCAGCATCCTTCATTAAGTACCATGATAATGGTCGATCGATATGTGTCGACTATAGTTGGAACAGGATTCATGCCTGCTCGAATAGATATCGAATCCCTTTTGTGAGGAATTTCATCACAGACTTCAAATCATGAGCATTCGAATATGCTTTTGTATTGAAAAAGATAATTATTGTACTGCCATTGATTTTTGAGTCACTAATGATATGCATTATTTCTATTAAAGTATTGGTGATAACTTCGTCGCGTCTGTAGAAAGATTGAATGAATTTTGTTTTCCTTATTGATTTGGTGAGGAATGATATTGTTATGGACGAAAAAAAAAGAAAAAAAAAAGAAAAAAGGAACGGGCCACCTTAAAATAACTTTTGATCTAAAGAATGTGTTAGGACTCAAACTTAATGATTCAAAAGGGGATCGTACTTTAAAAAACGACATACTTTTAAAATTCGATTTCCTTGGAACTTTTCTACCAATTTTGCTAAAATTTTGGATTTTGCAATATAAAATTACCTTCCTTGAATATGAAAAAAAATTTATATCTTACAGTTATAAATTTTATCGACTAATGTCAAAACAATTAAAAAAATTATAATAAGTATATATAATCATAAGTTATTTTCTGCAGGAAATTATCTTTTCATTACAAACTAATCTTACAAATGTGTGCAAAATTTGTTTGAAATCACTTAAAAAGGTTTTGAGACACTGCAAAATAGAGCAAAAAAAATAATATCAAGGTGTCCAACTTTGGAGCGCTCTTCTGACCAAACTATTGGGACCATATTTTCTAGATTGCGGCTACTCCCTACATTTCAGGGGTCTCTAATTCAAATCCGTCGATAAAAGGTATGTTTATTATGAGAAAGTATGTTTTTCGTGTCTGATTGTAACTTAAAATATCGTCTGCACTAATTAATTAGCTTATTTGAGGTCACCCCCTCAGAATTGTAAGATTCAGTAATAGAATGTAAAGATAATCGGAACGTAATGATCAAAAGTTATTCAAGATGGTCCATTTTTTTGCACACTGTACGTAGGTTACTTTAATAACTAAGTAGAAAATTTTATGTAGAGTAGGGAATTATAAAAAACAAGTTAACATTATTTCATTACAAAGTAATTTTCATCATACTTAAATTTGAAATTGAATATATAAATTGAGTAATTTTATTTGGAAAAATAACTGTACAGGGAAATTTTCTTAAAAAATAAAATTTAATTTTAAGTGGATGATTTTTTTCGAAATATTCATCTACACAGTAAAAAAATTCAGAAAATTAAAAAAAAGTTAAAAAATGCATTTTTGTTGTAAATATTTATATAACAAAAGCCGGGATAATGGTATGATGTTGGGCTCGTGCTCGTGAGAGCGTGATTTTGAATCGCATTGGCTGAAGAATCTCCGTGTATTAAATGGTTACCTGTGCACGTTAAATCTGGTGAGGTCACAAAGTCCTCCAAGTTCCCATAACAAATCAATAGCTCTGGGGGTACTAAATTGAAAATTTGAGACTGATCGGTCGAAACATTACACATTACACAGTACAGTCAATTTAAGACAATATATTCAATCACCAATGAATAGCAATCTATTTATGCCATAATTATTGATAGATTGGAGGTAAATATCTACTTTTTCAGTTAATACTTAACTCTTTCAAAATCAATGTGTTTTATTTAAAACAAAATTAATTGCTACATATCTTATCTCAAATTTGAACCATAGTTTCAATAATTTGAGGAATGGGAAAGATGCGTACAAGACCCACGAAATCCGTATCAACTTCAGTTTTTCACACATTAACGAAACCGTTATTAGTTAAATAATCTGAACACAACTTCCATCTCAGTTTGCAATCTTTATTACTACTGAATCTTTATTCAGTAGTAATAGTGACGAAGAGAGTTTTAGGCCTACTGAGGTTATAATGCATAGCTCAATTGATAACAGTTCTTTTACACATAAAAAGACCCGTTTTAGTAAGTAGGTATTTTACATATTACCGACTTAAGAGATTGCAAACTTAGTTTGGATAAAATGAAAATTGTGAGATACCTTATAGTATTTTAATGACTAATTAATTTTACAACGCTTTTTATTTTTTACATATTTAAAGACGTGTTTAAATAATTAAGTATTCATAACTTTGTTCTAAATACAAGGATACTAATTCATGGTAATATTTAGTACTTATAACATGGTAGCAATTTCTCAGATTGAACTCTTAGTTTCTATTGAATGACGAATATGAAATATCGTCCAAGGCTCTAAAGACCAGCTAATTTGACCACCTTTTTAATTTTTTACCTATTTAAAGACTTATTTTGGTAATTAGGTATTTATAACTTTGTACTTAATACAAGGATGATAATTCATGGCAATGTTTAGTTCTTATAACATAGTACTTATCAATTTTTCAGATTGAAACCGTAGTTTCTATGGAATGGCGAATATAGAATATCTTATAAAGTTTTTAATGACTAGCTAATGTGGAAATCTTTTAAAGTTTTATTATTACAAATTAAAAGCGTTGCTTTGCTCATAAGATATTTATCACATTGCACTAACTGATAATGCAGTATTAATTCATGGAATAAGTAACTAATTATAACACAATAACTAGTTATATAAATTAATTATATTAATAAATTTTGTTAATTAAATATGTTAATTAAATATGTTAATTAATTATGCTAATTAATTACATTAATTATTATACTAATTAATTATATTAATTAATTAATTACTTTCGCAGATTTAAGCCACAGCTTCTATAAAATGACGAATGGGGAATATCTTCTAAAGTTTTAATGGCTAGCTAATTTTACAAAATTTTCAGTTTTTTTAAACTATTAATTGACATTTTTTTTCAATTTGGTATTTATAAAATCGTATTAACTTATGCAACGATACTAATACATGGTAATGGTGAGTGCTTAGAACATGGTACTAACCAATATTTCATAAATCAACCGTAGTGCTAGTATCTATTAAATGATAAATGTTAATTACGTCCTGATGTTTTTAATAACCAGATAAATTTATAGAATTTTTACTATTCCATACATTAATAATTTCCTTTTAGCAATTAGGTACTGTCCAACTTTTCAGATTTACTCCAGTAGGCATTGAGGGGAAGGCATTACTAAAAAGAAAGACCTACTTTGATTGATCCAAACGCTATTGATTATTTTAAACTGAATATACTTTACCTGAAAAACCATTTATTAAAAGCTACATTTTCTATCCCAGATTGCAACCGTACCTTCTATGGGATGACGGATGTGAAATATCCCCTAAGGCTTAGCGAGAGGCGATCCCCTACCTGTATCTTGATGTTCGAAGCGGCTGGTGGTAGATATGGAGATCTGATCGAGATTACTTTCCTCTCCTTCCAGATTGGGACTTTCGATTTAGACAGGTAAAAATGTTTTTCCTGTTTTTTCTTTCTTCTCCCACTTATGTTAAGTATTATTAGCCGATTTCTCTAGCAGAAAATCCGTGACCTGGCGTCAAATTCAGAATGTTTTTATAAGCGCAGCTTTGAAAGACTTTAAAAGAGATTTTTTAAATTTATGGGTGCCCCGCCAATAGAGTGTAAAGTTCTGCATTCGCAAATAATAATTACATAGAAAATATACATTAAGGAGTGGAGGCAAGAATAATTAGAAAAAAAAAATTCTTTTTTAGGGATTCAACATAAATATAAGCATATTTATATATATTTATTATATTATAAATATAAACATATTTATTTAGAAAAATTTCTTTGTTTTAAGATGAGATTACTGTACTAAAAATATGTAAGGGGGAAACTACCAGAATATGGTAAAATTTACCATGTTTCTGTGTCTATGGGAAAAACTAAAAGCACGGTAATTATTATCAAAGTGCCTTGGTCATGATTTTTGTAAAATTAACAATAAAATATGGTTTTATAATCTGTGATAAATTTGTTAAATAAGGTAAAATTTGCTAATTCTATCATGATGCCTTAGAGTTTGGAATAAAAATCATTCATTCGGTTAAATTAAGTTTTCAGTTTTGTATATTTTGCTAAATGTGTGAGAATCAGTACAATAAATTTTCTAAGCCAGACTTTCTGGTAAATCATGACCATTTGAATAGAAAACTCTTTAAATGAATGATTTAAATACTGTATATATTGTGATTGAATTAACTAAAACCAGGAATGTCATTGCCATACAGTATGGTAATTTTAACAGAATTTTTTTGCCGTGTGTAAAATAATGCATAATATAATTATGCATTATTTTCAATATCATTACAGAATTATTGCGATCTGTATTTTTCAATGGGTTAATATATAATTTGAGCTAATTTTATAAAAAAATTATTAATTTCATTAATTATTTATAAAAAAAATCATCATAATTTTAAAGGAGTTACTGAACATTAAAATATATTTTTGAAGCCTTATATTTTGAAAAAATTCTAATACTTTACAGATTGAAAGTCAAAAAATCCTATTTATTAGGAACATTCAAGATAATATTTACACTTTAAGTAGATGAGATTATTGTAATAATCCATAGGGTAAATAAAAAGTGATCTATTACAAAAATATCGCGAACTGTTTTTTAAAGTGAGAAATTTTAGAATATTTTTTTTGTTCTAATAAAAAACAATTATTAAAACTATTATTATTATTAAACTATTATTTAAAACTTTTAAGCGAGCTAATAACTCTAAAATATTAGCTTTTATATCTAAATTCAAATTATTACTATTTATTTAGAACTAGGGCGTGTTTAAGAAAAACTTAAACACGTCCTTACTGATTTCTTCACTTCTAAATTATTGTAAATATCTTTTCTTGCATCCATTTTCAAAAACGTAACATTATTTCAGCAAGATAATAATCTCAGAAATTTCAATTTATATCAATACTTTCAAAATTGCAAGATTATAGCCTTTTCATACTTTCCACATTTTCTTGTGAATATTTGTATTTTTAAAAATATGCCATAAGACTCACTTAAATTATGAGTTCTATTCAATTCTCAATAATAAGGTAAGGTCCTATATCAAGTATACTTTGCAATTCATGTATCATTCATGTAATGAAGACAGTGAATTTAATTTCTAAATGACGCTTTAAGCTGTCTCAATGATTGGATCATTGCTCATTTATTAAATCAGTCAACTGGAAATCAATGTTGTCGAGTATGTACTTGACTTGCATTAATTTGATTTAAGACAGTTTGAAACGAAACTTGCCATACATCATCATCATAAAATGACGTGTCGACGAAGTAAATCTATCCTTTAAAACATGCGCATTTATGCAAGCTGTTTAAAATGAAATTAGTATAAGTAAAACCTTGTTAAATGACTGTCTAAACCAGATTTATTTGTGATGGTCTCATAACAACCATTTATTAAAATATCACTCTCACAAATCTGCGTGGGGTTTCAAAGGTACTAATTTCATTCGAGAGCGGGTGTAAAAAAGGTTAAATTATTATTGGCACCAGTGATACTTTATTAACAGCTTCAATGATTACTTCTGGTCTTGTGTATTAAGTACCGAATATATTAATATAGGTACTGTAGTTGTAAGAGTCATACGACCCCAAAAATGGAAAATTCTTCATTGAATTATCAACAATTATCCAAAAACACAATGTTATTTGATATTATAAGTTTGAGTTGAAGTGTATGTAAAAAAAAGTTCCACGCAATTAACTATTAATTTTTTTCAGTACAAGCTGCCTGCGTGGATACATGGAAGTTGAGGAACTTAGTCCATCTTCAAGTGAAAAGCGTTCAAGTCGAATGGCCCGTCGAACAAAGAAAAAAGGCACATCGCGTCGAAAGGAGAACCCACTGAAAGCCCACTCTGGATCATTCTGTGGCTCACTCATGGGGCAGTCAGCGACATTTTATAGCACAGGAGGCAAAGTAAAATTAACGATATTCGTACCCCCACAAGGTGCAGGACAGCCTATTGTGCCCCGCCTGTACCTAACATACAGGTTCTTAAAAAGAAGAACAGAAGATTCCTTCAGCAAGTTTACTGGAGAATCTAAATGCGATACATTGATTACAGATTGTCATTATCGGAATTGTGTTATAAGATCTCCTAATTTTCCAGGTGATTATTGAAATTCATTTTGTTTATCTTAATGACCGTTAAGAGTAATGTTTAAAACTATTTAAATTATAAAAATGTATTTATTAAATAGTGAGACCGATTCAGTAATAAGGTTAATTACTAAAATTAACCAATTTTGGTAATCTTCATACTTAATGGCCTTAATCAACCCTTTACATAGAAGCGTACATAGTAAAATTTTTTGTGGTATTCTCTCTATGTATTCACTAAACATATTACCATGAGTCGTGGTGGCGTATGGGATAGAGCTCTCGTTTTTCAATGAAGTGACCTAGGTTCGAATCATAGCTATATGGTTGGTTGATGTGAATTCCGCACCCGGCACAGTGCAGACGTAAAAATATCCACAGTGGTGGATGGATCATGTGTTAGAGTCCCCTTATCGTCAGGCTAACCGTGAGAGGTTTTCGTGGCTTTACTTACAATGTAATAAAAATGCGAGTTAATAAAAAAAAGTAAAAAAGTTAGTTAAAAAGTCCTCAAAGAAATCAATTTTTTCCATTATTTGATCCAGGAGTTCCCTTGTCTTCTGGAATGTCTTGAAAATTACAAGGAACATTGATAGTCACGAACTCAAAATTGGGTCGGCTGTTCAATGACGTTTATTAAAAAAAATACCATTATTACTGAAAATTAAGACGCACGCTAAAAATTGTGGCAACTACTTTACTCCAAGAGTAACTTAATATAAAATACCAGTAATGTTCCCTTGCACTACTTAGTGTAAAGGAGCTGATAGTCAGTAACACTAATTTTTGAAATGAAATAATTTTGTAAAACAAACATATACATAGCATTGTAACATAAGCATTATAAACATACGGGTAGCGAGAATATTAAAGCGAATTAAAACTCGGTTAAACTGAGAAGAAACGGATAGAAATTATGTAATGAAAGTTATTACAACTTACAGAGACTAAATAAAAATATAAATATCCTTATTACGCAACTAATAACAAACATATATTTCAAAAAGGCCGAACCTATGTCTCCGTAGATGTATGGTGTAAGAAATTTTGAAAATCTCACCTTGACTGGTGATTGATTGTAAATATTTCAGAAAATCAGAAAATGCATAAAAAATCAGAAGGTTGCGTGTTCAAATCACGTCCGGGTCACCAATGTGGGGAGAGTAGATATCGACAATGTCAACCTTCATCTATGAAAAGGTACCCACTCATAGAATCGATTTAATTTTTCTTATATACTAGTGAATTGTAATTGTATATTTGTAGTGGTAGATACGCTACATATTCTACAGACGATATAAAAAATGCACCAACGTTGGTGCATTCAGAAGCAAAAATATATTTAGCGTGTAGTGTTATTACGCGTGAATGGTGTAAAGATTTTCCTTTATAAGTGTTTTAGATTCTATTGCACCCATGAATTAACTTGAAAAAAAAAGTTTTTTTTTTCTTCACAGAATTGTTTGGATAGTTCGACATAAAATTAGGAGAAAATATACACCACAGTTTTTTCAGTTTACGAAAATTGTAAAGAATGATGCTTCAAACTATTGTAACAACAAACTGTGCTTATCAAATAATAAGATTGATCCAATAAAAATGCATTAAAAATTACTCAGGCTAGGTAATGTCCTTACACGAATTCAAACTTTCTAGCATAGAAAATAATGATTAAAGATTACAATGCTTTTAATCTTGAATCAAAGTGGCACGCGTTTCAGGACTTCCCGTGCATTTGCAATAACAAACTTAAACCTTAGTAAATTTAATACAGTCTTGAGTTTGGGTAATGGATAAGAGCCTGGTTGGGCAAGATAAGGTGAGAATATCCTGGCGAATTGTTTTGATAAGGTCTCTGGTTTATTAATAACATTTGAGTTGTTCTGAATGGTTCACACGAATTCCATGGATTGATTCTTTGAATTCCTGACATTTTTATTCCATGTTTTTCTTTATATATTAGGTAGGCCGGAAAGTAATTTTATTTCGGCTCATCGAATATTCGTTAGTCTTAAAAACAGATAAATTTTTTTTCTCGATCCATTTCGATTCATTTTTGATCCGGCATTGAAAGGTTGTTACTAACGAGGGTGAATACATTATTGGTTAAAAATAAAATCTTGATAACAAATATCAATTGAAACGAAACGACATTACTTTCAAGTCCAGCATCTCAGTATCAAAAATTATCTTCTGAAAAACATCAGTAAAAAAAATTTCGAAAACTTTTTCTTTTGTTTTCGTAGTAATTTTATCATGTAAAATCGGAAATGTTAAGTTGATTTATTCAGGTGCGGAATTCATCTATTAATTTTTGGTGATAATTAAAGGATTCTTAAACTTAAATTTTGTTATTGGAATTGAAAGATATTAAGATATACAAATACATCATGCATAATACGAAAAAAGTTTAATTCTCATAAAGTCACTTTTCGTCATAAATTTCTGTTTCAGTTTAATTTAACTTCAGTATTTTAGACACGTAAATTTCGTTATTAAAAATGCATTGTTTGAAATATATTTGCTGAAATGTTTGATTATCTATTATTTTTAAAACTGAAATGGTAAAGTGCAACATTAGAAAATAGTTGACGAAATGTTTGATTATTTATTACTTTTAAATTTGAAATAGTAAAGTGCAACGTTAGAAAGATATTTGCTGAAATGTTTAATTATTCATTGTTTTTAAAATTGAAATAGTAAGGTGCAACGTTAGAAAGATATTTGCTGAAATGTTTGATTATTCATTATTTTTAAAATTGAAATTGTAAAGTGTAGCAATAGATACAGCTTACTCAACTTAAATATAAGCATTAAGCTTTTAATACTTATATTATTCTATTTTCAACTTTTTTATTCTTTATTGCTTAAATTTTAAATTTTTATATTTTTTCACAATTGCAGGATTTTATCTGAGAAACATTACATGCCACTACTGGATACGGCAAGATTCGGCACCGCCAGGAAAAAGGGCCCACATTGAAATTTACCAAGTGAATGAATTTAAAATAAACATTCCCAGTGGTCACACAAACAGTGATCGAGTCAAAAGAGGTACTCTGACGTCAGATTGTGCTGGTGACATCATTCGATTATTCGATGGACGTACTTTAGAGGCACCACTTTTAGCGGAGTTCTGTGGAGCGGGTCCTTTACCCGCCATAAGATCAAGTGGACCAGATCTTTTAGTGCAATTAAAAAGTGCGCCATCACAAACTCTATCAAACTCTCACTTCGAACTGTCTGTTAAAATACATTTGGAACAACTATCCGGGCTGTTCAGAACTGCTCCAGAAAGTTGTTCCGTAACTGTTGATGGAAATAAGCATCCAGTTGGGATTTTGAGAAGTCCTGCTCATGCGGTTCCATCAGGCACAACATGTACTTATCACATAGTTGGTAAAAGACCTACTGATCGGATATGGTTATATTTCACATCTTATCACATGCCTGATTTGCATCCGTATACAGATAAAGAACATTGCGATGTTGGAAAATTAGAAATTATCTATCCAGTGCCAAAACTAAGGCATTCCCATCATTTTTACCAACACCAGCAACTGTTACATTTGGTCTCAGAGCAAAAAACTAATTATTCCAAGGCACTGGTAGAAAGTTTTTGCGAAAAAAATTCGCCAAGACAGTGTGGTCATGCATCGGATTATTCGGATTTAATACCGTCTCGACCGTGTAGTATACCTGATGAAAGTTACTTAAGCGTGGGACCTGAAATCTTGCTGAATGTTTCGTTTCTGTCGTCAACAGTGATTCGAGACAATGGTGTTCCCCACTTCACTGCTCGTTATGAAATAGTTGAAACAATGGTTTCAAACGAAGATGTTTCATCTCCACCGTGCATAGTAACATTAGACAGCAGAGATTCCGAACGCGGTATTTTAAAATCTCCTAAAAACGTATTTTTATTTGGTAGAGGCGGATCTAAAGATCTTGTATGTAGGTACGAACTTCGTGGTTCTTCAAACCAAAAAATAAAGTTGAAAATTAAAGATATTCATTTTTCCTCGACATTACTTTGCAAAAATATGTACGAACCAGTAGTTCAAAGATACAAGTGTAATATTTTAAACATTGGTAAATTTGCTGTGCTCAATATAACTGAAATATGGCAAAATATGCAATTTTTTGTTGGGTGTGTTTGTGAGCAAACGGAAGAGCTTATCATTGAATCTGTTGGACCCGCAATGAACATAGAATTTTTAGTGAGAGATATGGGACCTAAGGATGATTTTCGAACGTTTTATTTTCACCTAGAATACGAGTTTATTGATTCTTCTGGTGCATGTGATACTTTATCAACTCTTGATGGACAAGTTATGAGTGGCTCTAGAGGTCATATGTTCCTGAGTCTGCTTGAGCCAACACCATTCCGATGTCGTTGGTTGCTAGCTGCTTTTCCTAAAAGAGCACTTTATGTTACTGTCAGAGGAAGAGTTTACGACACAGAATGCAGAAACAAAATTTTATTTTTTAATGTTAATAACAGAGAACCTCACACAGGTAAATAATGTAATTTTATATTTATTTTTGTTAAGTGTATAAGTAAGCATCATCCCTCTTTTTTTTAAATGAAATGTATCACTATTTAAAGCAAAAAACAATGAGAATAAAGTACAAATGAAAGTACAAAAATGGACATGCTATTGTTTCAGTTCTATATACAAGAACCTTACTTAGTGTCTAAGCACCATATATTGGTAGAGAAAGTAAAGAGACTAACGCATGAAAAGTATTTTAACCAATGGTGAGAGAGGAATAAGTTTGAGCAAGGAAATGAAAAGGAAGATAAAAAAGCACGTGTGAGGGAATTTAGCGGGAACCCCAGGATGATATAGAATAAATTAAAAATGATTTCCGAATATTTGGAAACGGTGGGATACTAGAAAGATCATTAACTAAATTATTAGAATGTTTCTAAATATAGAAGATATCCCAAAAATCAAGTTCGGAAGATGAAGAGCAATGTTGAATAATTTCAGCAGAAAAATTTCGAACCTGTGACTTGAATTCCAATATGTAAAGCAACAGAAGATTGATTAATGTCCTGATTTTAGACTTATCTTTCGTGCTCTTTAAGTCGAAGTTAAAGGGTACATTTAGTTTGTTTACATAGCACAAATTACATTCTATCCTTTGTTGGACATTGCTATTTGTTAACATTAATGCTAACAAGCAAGATGCTTTAATTTCAAGTTACAGCAATGATTTTATTTCGCAAAAAGCGGAATTATGTAAATGGAAATTTTTTTCGTTTTGTGCAGGAAATTTAGAAATGTTTTAATTAAAATAATATTCATTGGTTGTTTTAAAAGACAAGAAAAAAATTATAGATAATTTTGCTCTCAACCATTTTTGACACATCAGCCATTTTTCTTGAGAAATGTGTTTGACTGTTTCATACGAAAGAAGGAAAGCAAACAATTTTTTCAAAAAAACATGTCTTTTCTCTATGACACTCAACTGAATGCGAAAGTAATGGTAGTAACGTTTTCCTTATAACTTTATGTATTAAGATGGTGTCTTCTGGTATACTAATTCTTGGCATAAAGCTAACATTACTCACTCATTTACTCGTAGCAATAGCGATGATTTAATCTGAATTATATTGCTTTCAATAATTCTAATGAAAAATATGGATAATTGTTTATAGTATAACCATAAAAAGTATTCTATATAAATTTCGCGTTTTAATAATTTATATAAATTAGTTTTTTATGCAAAAGAGATGTAACTTGCTTTTTCAGAGTTATTTCAAAGATTAAGATGGTGACATTTGACGTTCTCATTCTTTGCACATTAATAAATATTATTAAACATTCATTTACTGCTATCAATAACTCGAATTTATTTCCTATTATAATATTTTCAATAATTCTAATTGAAAGTATGGATTAAAGTTTAGCACTGAAAAAATTAATAAATACAAACTTTACAGAATGCAAGGAAATAGAAATTAATTTTCCTTGTCTATTCAAGGTTTAAGATGGTAACTTCTGATAAACTCTTTCTTTGCATATTCATAACTCTTATTAAACATTCATTCACTGCTATCAATAACTATGATTTATCTTCAATCATAACGCTTTCAATAATTCTAATTAAAAGTATGGATCATTGTTAATGGTATTACCATAAAAATTAATCTTTTCCAATTTTACTGAATGCAAGAGAGATGGGAATTTCTTTTTCCTGGTTACTTCAAGGATTAAGATGGTAACTTCTGATATGCTCATTCTTTGCATATTTATAAAATTGTTACTAAACAATGATTCACTGCCATCAATAACTGTGATTTAATTTCAGTTGAATCGTTCAATTATTATTTATGGATCAATGTTAATGGTATCATATCATAATTCAATTAAATTTTTATTCTAGTGTACTGTTCTACAGACGAAGAACAATACGAATCCTTTTTTACCGAATCATGGCGAGCAGATACTGCCTATTTCTATCAACCAGACTTGACTTTTCTTGAGTTCATAGCTGAAGTACCAGGACAGTTGAAAATAGATTGGCTTGAAGTCATTCGCCCGGGGCCCAATCACTGCCCCCTCGAATGTCCCGAATTAGAAGCTTGTATTGGTGCTGATTTAGCTTGTGATGGTATCCGCCATTGCCCAACAAGTGGAAACGACGAAACTCCTGAACGATGCACTCAATTTCCTTTATATACTGTCGTGGTGTCTTCTTTAGCAGCTGTTGTAGTTGTTACGATAATTGTTTTGGGCATTATCATCAAGATAAGACATATCTCAGCGTCTGATAAGACAGTGATTCCTCCACCAGACATGTATAAAAATAATTACAAGCGTCCGCCTCCCAATAAGTCTCCCATAAGGTAGCAGTATGCCGAAAGGTTCTGGATCGCGGAACCTTTTACAGATGACCAATTTTTAGAGCTCTACTTACCACCGCCCCCTAATTTTCGCGGTGCAGATTATGATTCTGACGCTATTTATTCCGAAACAAAAGTGTGATCTTATAATTGTGGATTTTACAAGGTGTTCTCTAAACACCTTCCTTGCACGAGTTTTTGGATTCTTGCTCAAACATAGCTTAACCCTTTGATGCAGAAGTTTTATTAACATATTTTTCATACTTTCATGCTATTTTGTATTTATTTAGGTCAAAATGTTAGATTTAGCATTTTAATAATTTATGGTTACGCAATACATGTCTTTTTCTGCGTTAAATAAAAATCTTCCAAAACATAATTTTTCAAAATTGAACTTATTTACAGTTATTAAGATCAAAGAGAAACAATTATTTATAGTTTAAATTTCCTTAACTTACAAAATCAACTATTAGTAAATTTTTGAGTGTAAATGAATTTTTTCTCAAACTCCTTTTTTGTGATATTATATTTTAATGCAAATATAATTCCGATAAACATACAGATTTTTTAAGTAGCTATTAGGCTGTTTTTTATAATTAAAAAAATTATTAAAAAACATTTTCACTTGTAATTAGAGCATCAGAAAAAATACTGAATAGGGGCACTAGTATCCCACCTGCGTCAAAGGGTTAACTTGCATGATAGAGGTCATAGGGTAATATATAACTGCCTTCTTTAACATTTCATAAATGTAATGAATAGATAATTTTTTGGTTCTCTTATCAAAGATATATTCCAAAAACAAAATATAACATCTAGATTTTGACATGCCTCTATCTAGATTTTAACCTGTATGCGCAGCCTTGAAAATATATTTCAAATCACCGAAATGTAAACTATTTGCTTTTAAACGTTTCATATTTTATTGGCAACAGCTAGTCTTTCAGTAATATGAAGTTGAAGTATATTTCTTTAATTAGAATGTGCAATGTACGGTTCGAGTTGCTAATACGATGTTTGATTAAAATCTGAGCTTTAAAATAATTTTATTCTACTAAAATCTGCTAAACTCGTGTGCAAGTCTTGGCATTTAACTCCAAAAGTTTCAAAGAAAGCTCGTTAAACTGTTGATCAATGCAGGATATTTTTTACGCTCCGGGATCAAATCACGCTAGCAATTTTTGCTGCATACATAAACCCGAAATAACTCGGGATAATTGATAAATGGTAAACAATGAAATTCCAGAATCAAAAAATAAGAAATTATTCTTCGAGCTTCAGTTACAATTATATCCAACTTAAAGTCAATTTAAATTTTTTTTTTATACAGAATTAGGGATAATTTCGACATCAGACACATGCTTTAGAATTTTTTGTGCAATCAGGAAATAGCTTTTCAGGACTTTTTTTTGCATATTGTTACAAGAATGTACCTAATGATTTTGATAACGCTTTTTTCTCACTTTCTATTTCTTTCCTTGAATATTTATTTAGAAGAATTCTAAAACTTCGATTAAGAGTGGTGATAGCAGAACACTTTGTAACAGCCACATTGAAACGTCCAAGTTCTAATGTGATTTTTCCCCCACCGTTACATCCTCATGTGATTTCTCTAAATGAAATTTTGAAGTTTGAACTTTTCCTCAACCTGAAGCGCTGATGGCAAATAAAGGCTTCATTTAAAACCATATCCAAACTTCCATAATATATTTTATTGAAGAGTGAAAATATTGTTTTGATATCACTTTTACATATAGATTTTTAAGGAATGGCTGAAGTAGAAGTTAGTATTGTGGTGTTATTTTGTTTTCACGGTTACTTAAATTCAGTTAAAAAATACAGTTTTACTTAAATTCAGTATTCAAATTTGTTTAAAGAAGTGATTGTTCTGATTCAAACTCAATACATTCCAGGGTATAATTTATGACACAAATTGCGAAAATAAATAAGATAACGATTATTAAACTAAGGCTGAAATTTTTTGATGTTTAAATTTAAGTTACTTTAAAAATTAATAATCAGTTGATTTACTGCAATCAAATAAATTGATAAGATTTGAGGAATTAGAATCAAACAAATGACCATTTATTAATTATGCACTGTTAGAATTTTCCTTCTGAAATTATGATAAAATAAACAGCGGCAATCTGTTCATTCGATTAACCACGAAGTTCATGGTTAGGAACATTTCTTTACCTGGCTGAAAAACCGTTTACAACTGATACAGTTAAGAATCCGTGAATATAAAATTCTACGGATTTGTATCTATTTACTATTAGCATAGTTTATAATCCGCAAAAGCAAAACTTAACTCGCATTGAAGCTCTTTGGGGGCTGCGTCATTTACACGTGAATGATAGTTTCGTATTCTTATAACCTAGGGTTACCGATTGACGAGTGCAGGACTATGGAAACTTTTCAGCATTAAATGAATGGAAGAAATATTGGGGTATCAAGGTTGGAATTCGAACCCCTGTATAGCCAGACATTAGATAGAACGATTAGCTCTCTCAGCTACACGCACATAGCTGTATGGAGCAAAATGGCTTAATTAGGAGGGCCTAGTTTGATCGGATAAAATTCTGGTAGTTACACCGTAAAAAAAAATTTTAAAAATGAAATAATTAAAAATTAATTAAAAGTTAAAAATTAAATAATTAAAAATAAAAAATTAATTTAAAGAAAATCAAAATTTTTTTTCTCGCCCATAACAGTTTAAATATAATCCTCTTTTATGGTTATTTGAATGCTTTGGTTGAATATGGCAAAGTAACAATTAAATAAATTTCTGTTCAAAAATTTGAAAGGGAAATTTCTAACAGTGCGTAATATTTCTGGTTTTTATATTTTAACTGTGAAATTACAGAAGTAAAATAAAGGAAAGAATTCTAATGAGTTACCTGATATGCATTATTTAGTTTGTTAAGTATTTCCTGAAAAATAAAACTTCGAAAATTTAAAATACTAAAAATAAAATAGCGAGTAATAAAGATATATTTATTTCTAAATTAATTCATTTTTAATAATAAAGGAGATATGCAATTGTAATTTGAAATTATAATGACATACCGTTGAATGGTTTGCTTTGGAAAAAAAATGTTGATGAAAAAGGCAATTAAAATACTGAATGCCATTTTGGAATAATTGATTTTTTTTGTTCCTTCAACTCTTCAAAAATTGCATTGAAGTTTCTCTGTTATGCAATTCCCTGTCCCTAAATATATCAGGAAAAACTGGTTTCCAGAAGCAGGCAAGTCCTGCATCTTAAAATTTGGAAATACTTGGGACTAAGGCTTAGTGGGTTAAGAATGTCAAAATACCACTTAAGAAGCTTAATGTGGAGAGCCAGGTAAATGTGCAACACATATCTATTAATTTAACATATGAACATATAATTTTATTTTACAGTCTTTATATAAAATTCACTTTCTCCTTTTCTATGCATTCTTCCATGAACATCTGATAATGAATGTCATGTAAATTTTTTCTGTAAATATTGTGATTTTATAAAAATCTTTGCAATAAATCTATTGAATATGAATTTCTATACTTTTATTGTTTTTCTGAACACTTAAGAACTTACTCAAAGTGTTATTTGAAACATTTTACAATGTTTTTTTTAGTAAACTAATATATACTTCACTGATACAACCTAACACAAAACAATTCACGCAGTTACTGATCGGCACTAATTCAACTTAAACACTAAATTCTATTCTAGGCATAATTCTTAATTTTTAATTTATAAAAATACGCTTAAGTGACATGGTAATGTCATTGAGTCTGTTAAAAACCCTTTAAGGATCAGATTGATACAACAAATTAATAGATTTTAAAGTAGGTTTGTTCCACATTGCTACCTTACTTCCATGCTAGATTTCCAGGTTTCAAAGTTGGTTTTTTCCGCATTGATAGCTGACTTCCAGCTACAATTCCAGGTTTCAGAGTATGTTTCTTCCAGATAGATTTACAAATTTCAAAGTTGGTTTCTTCCGTATTGATACCTCACTTTTAGCGAGATTTACAGTTTTCAAAGTTTGTTTCTTCCGCATTGATACCTCACTTCCAGCGAGATTTACAAGTTTCAAAGTAGGTTTCTTCCGCATTGATACCTCACTTCCAGCGAGATTTACAGGTTTAAAAGTTGGTTTCTTCCGCATTGATACCTCACTTCCAGCGAGATTTATAGGTTTCAAGGTAGGTTTCTTCCGCATTGATACCTCACTTCCAACGAGATTTACAGGTATCAAAGACATCATGATAGCTACTTTCAGGAATGTCCTTCCGAAAAGAAGTCCTTTCCCAGGAGATTTTAAGGAGCAAGTAAAAGTCAGGCTTTGTACCAGCATGATGTCATAAAAACAATCTGTACCTGTGAATCAAGCTTGAAACAGGTCACGATAAAGGCTGAGATGGAAATGAAGTTATTAGCAATGATTTAAAATCACGGTGAAGTTTCCAAGCGTCTGCTATAGAGAGTCATTACTTTTAGCAAGGCTTAATGCCAGCGTTCTTAAACGAACACACGCGCACATAAAAGTAAATAAATAAACAAATATCAAATAAATATTAAAAATAAATAAATAACTTATATTAAATCTAAAACTAGATAAACTGAATGTTTGATTGATAATTTAAGTTCAAATGTTAAAATTAACGTTTATCTACGTTGGAAAATAATTATAGTCTCTAAATGCATTATGTTTTCATTCTTTTAAAAAAAGATAAGAAACTTTCTCTTTTCTCAAAAATAATTAAATTATCACTGCTGATCGGAATAGATACTGTGGATATATTTTGCAGCAAATTTTGATAAAATCAATGTCTTATGGTATAATTGAAAACAAAATGAAATAAATATTTCAATATTAAAATAAAAATTGTTCAAAATTAGATTGATTTAAATTGAGAAATAATTATTGCCGTTAACTGTATTTTGTTTTGATTCTTCGAGAAATGACAGTCAAAAGTATATAAATGCATCCATTAAATTGTCCCTGTTGCAATGGTATGGATGCTGATTGCTGGGAATAAGGTAATTCTACGATAGTTGGACATAGCTTTTCCAAGTCGAAATATAAGCACTAAGAAAAGACATGCAAGAAATGTGTAGTCATATTTTTAATATTTTGATCATATTTATGAATATTTTAAATTACATGCACGCACTCAATATATTTTGTGTAGCAAAAAAATTTAATATTTAGAAGAGCACGAGATATACAAATTGCTTGAAATTAAACTAAGAAGTAGTGATATCTTCGTAATGTCGAGGTGAGATGGCTATTCAATACACTATAGAAAAAGTGAAATTGAAATATAGAAAATAACACATTTCACACAATTAACCATGAAAAACACATTACCATGACCCTTACACATCTCAACGAGTATTCATTTTCAGTTTTGGTATTTTATTCTTCTCCATTGCTAACACATTGATATTCATCAAATCCTGAATGTGTAGAATCGGATTGTATGTAGAGTTTGATCGAGTAGGTATAGAGTTCTAACTGGATAGGGAATCTATCAGAGTAAGTAGGGTCTATCAGACAAAACGTTAGGCCTGTAAAATCGAAATGTAATAGGCAGAGTTTGCACGGTCCTCAATAATTTAAAAGAATGATTTTAATACTGCAATAAAAAGTTCATTATTTTTTTCATTGCAAAATTAAACCAAACAGAACCATTAATGGACTCCCAAAAATTTCGTAACTAGATTTATTTACTTGGAGATATTAAGTGTTGTGGTGAAGATTTGTTTATTAAAGTACATCTTATTTTTTACTTGTAACCTATTTTTAAATTCTTATGACTCTATAATCCTCGATATGTCTCTTCGTATTAATGAAAAGAGGTCATTTCTAGTCGATTTTAAGTTGACAATGAGATGGCCCCCATAATTATAGCGCCACTCCGTGTGATGATGCTATTACAATACCCTCACTTTCAAACCTTTCGGCATTCGCCTAATTTTCTAAAATCCTTTTTTTGGTATGTGCCTTCCACCCACCACTTTTTAACTTTAACCATTAACTTTACTGAGATTGATACCCGAATTGACGCTAATTGTTGATCCCCTTTGAATTAAGTGAGTTGTCTTCAAAGTTTGCTTTTATTCTCAGCATGATCAGGAAATGTAATTTATTTTCTTACATTTTAATTATTATTGTCTTATTTAGTCTTACATTTATGCAGTCTAAGTAATTCAGATAAAGTAATTATTTACATATATATTTGGATATAGTTTTAAGAACAGAGCGCGCTGAGTAGGGAACACGTGTCTCCTTCAGAAGGCTCGTCTGCCACGATGAATTTTTCCCGAACGTTCCAATCCCTCCTGAGAAGGATATTGAATTATACTAGCGATTAAAAGAAAAAGCTGGATCCATGATAGCTTACTTCTATTTTTCACTTCATCTCCAAACAGAGCCCATCTAGGCGTGGAAGAAACTATTGACCAGGTATCCTAGAGTGATAAATACATGACCCCTCGCTTTTCTTTGGGGAATTATTGCCCCTTAAGCAGCATACGACACTCCGCTTTAATATTTTTCGGTTATTTTGCTCAGGAACAAAGATAGGACTATATTTTGTCTACGTTAAGAGCTTCCTCCACCACAAATTCTGAAGCGGTTTGCTGCTATGGAAACAAGAATAGAGCATTTCAGGGAGGATAGCTTCTCTTCACTGAAGGGCTAACAAAATAGACCAAAGAAAAAGATTCGCTTTCTCTCGCAGTCACGAGCCAAAACCTGTCCTAAACAATCACCCCACACCCCTACTTGAAATAGTTATACCTCTCTACCATAGTCACCACCAGAGAGTCCAGACGAATGACTAGGGGAGTTCTTACTTTAGACAAACTATATACATGTGCTTTAAAGGTCTACTAGTTAAAAAAATGTAACATACTCATTGAAAAACAATAGGATACTTTATTCATAATAATTTTTTTAAACCATAAGTAAAATAAACATTAAAATTTTACATACTTTTAATTGTAATGAAAAGCAATGCTTAGTGCAAATGGATAAGTAAGTTAAACCGCTTGCTGCGAAACTAGCTCTGCAGCAATGCATTAAAAAAATTGGGGATAATAGAACTGGCCATCTCTTCTATCTGACCAAACCCAGAAATACCCTATATTTTGTAGTAAATTCTTAAAAATTACTACAATTGTAGTAATTTCATAAAAATTACTATATTAAAAATTACTACAATTGTAGTAAATTGATAAAAATTACAAAATTATTGTAGTAAATATACTACAAAATTGTTAAGAAGTTAATTATTAAATTGATAGAAAGGTACAATTAATAAAAAAAGTTAAACTGTTTCACGAAACTTCACAATGCCAGTAACTTTGTTCAACTTACCCTATATTTTGTAGGATACTTAAACAAATGCAAAGTCATATAATAGGATTTAAAGCCAAATAAACTAAATATTTTAATATTAAAATAGTTTTGAAAGTTGGTAAATAATTATAGTCTCTAAATACGTTTTGTCTTGACTCTTTAGAAAAAGATCAGAAACATTTTCTGCAGTCAAAAGTATTTAAACTCATCCATTAATTTGTCACTGTTGTTTGTAGTGGATACTCATTCTGTCCTGTGTTTGGAAGAATGTTCCTTTCTGTTTATCGCAGTTTCAGTAATTTGTTTCGTTAATGGGACAGTTTGAAAAGTTTCCTTAATATATTGAGCACTTTCCAGCAATTTTTCTAGGTACTTGAATTTTCGTGTGAAGGTTTTCAATGAAATTAAACGCAATTAATTACTTAATAACGATTTGTATTTATAAGTTTCAGTTTCGTTTAAATTTAAAATTTCTTGTTTTTATTTTTTTAGCAAACCTTTAAAACCTGTGTAAGGATTTGAAATAAATTCTGTTTTCTTGAGCAATTGTAGGATAAATTCATTCAGTTTCCGTTGAGTCAATATAAGATAAATCACTATCTCTTTTCTTAAATCGCATGGTTGTATTTTTTAACAATAATTTTTCTCAAAGCTCAAAAGCACTGTAAAAACTTTTGTTTAAATTACTGTAAAAAGTACTGGCATTTAGGATACCGGTACATTTTAATGGAACATGTTACAAAACAGTAATTTTTTCTGTAGTTATTACTATAAAATCTCTGAAATTAAATTACTATTATAAAACAAATTAGGTATTATATTTTACATAAAAAATTAATGGATCAAATTACGGTACTTCTTACCGCAAAACCCATTTTTATCGGATTATCTTAACTTCCATAAAATAATAATCTGATTATATTTCACTGTATTATACTTTGCGTAAAAATGGATAAAATTACGGTACTTCTTATCATAAAATCTATTTTTATCGGAACATTTTATGCAACAAAAATCTGATGAACCGTAATTTTTCAGTAATAATTACCGTAAAATAACTGAATCATTCTAATTAAATAAATATTACTGTAAAAATTATGGTATAATATTTTACATAAAATAGGGATTTCATGGATGATGCACACCGGTACTTTAAATCCTAATTTGAGCCGACCGATCTGTGTAGGTGTCAGGGAACTGGCCTTGCATTAGAAAGGTTCTGGGTTAGAATCCCGGGCAAGGCATGAATGTTCTTTCATTCTCTATACTATCTGTTCTTACTGTGAGAGCAACGTTGGCCCACCTAATATGGTGCCCCTAAAGGAGTGGCCAACAAATCTGTGCGTCAGATGCCTGTATTGACGAAATGTCATTCCCCAAGTGGGCATGGGGAAAAAATCATAATTTGATCCGGAATTTTTTACAGTGTAACGCAAAAGAAAAAAAAAACATTTTAAGGTTTTAAATAAATAATTTTAATAATATAAAATTTTTCTTTTATTATATTTTAAAATAAGGAAATATTATTATACAGTTGTTTTAATCGTTTGTCAACTTTTTTGAATAATGATTGAGTCAAGTTTATACGCCACTAGGACGCTTATCTATCCAAACCCTGAATTCTGTGCAAACAGTCTTTTGTTTCGTTACTCTCTCTCTCTCTTCTGATGTATTATGACTTCGGAAATGTAAACATAGTTTTAATTGGAAACTCTTCTTAAAATCACACAGGAGATATAATTTCGGTTTTAAGATCAGAAAGTGATGTGGCGGGGGTTAAAAATTAATGAACGAACCGAAAATAGTTAAACCGTGACAGTACATCCTTCCCCGAAGAAAATAATTATCTTACGCGCTTTGAACCAGTTTTCTTCAGTTGATTTTAATTCGTAAAGTCTTCACAATTACAAAATTTTTGACTCATTTCTCATTATCAGTCTTTCTATATCCTGCAAGTTGGCAGTTTAGTTCTCTATTTCGTGGGGGATAATATAAATTATAAATGCAGTCTGTTGATAGTGATTCTTGCAATTGAAACATGATTAATCTCTTATTAGTTTTGAAATTCAATAAAAATTGGACAAATTAGAAAAGAATATTAATTTAGAGTATGAATGATAAATATAGTTGGCGCAAATGATTCTTGTCATAAAAACACGATTTATCTGTTATTAATTTTGCAATTTGATGATAAACGAACAAAGCTAAAATGAATATTAATTATGAATGCGAATGATAAATACATTCTGCTGGTAGTGATTCTTGCAATAAAAACATGATTTGTCTCCCTTAGTGTTGTAATTTGATGCGAATCCCACTGTAAAAAATTTCTGATCAAATTTTTATAAAGAGTACCGGCACTTTGAGTGTCATTGTGTTTTACCTTAAAATCCATTTATCCGTACAATTTTAGAAAACGAACAAAACATTTGATACACCGTAATTTTACAGTATTATTTTCTATCAAGTCACTGAAGTACTGTAATTAAATAAATATTACTGTAAAATTTACGGTCTATCATTTTACGGTAAAAAGGGATTCTGCGGATGCTGCACTCATGGTGCCAGTATTCTATACCATAATTTGATCCGGAATTTCTTACATTGGAGACAAAATCAGAAGTGAAAAAAAGAGATGAATGCAAATAAATTATGAATCATTATTAAATTACAATTGATATACATGCAAGGAATTTTATTATGTTATTTTTACGGCAATTTTTATATCTTTTATATTTAAATATTTTTTTATTTTTAAATATTGAAGAGCGCGACATGATGATTCATACCAATATAATGTTCGTAAATAAGTCGATCATGCTTTGTAAGAAGCTATGACATTAAAATACAAAATCTTACGTGCCTTTATTTTAAAATCAAATTACTTCAGCTTTTTTGAACGATTTGATTTCTCTAGAATCTGTTTTTAATTTTTTTATTTGACACTCTTCTTCTTTCTTGTATTATATGATATCATTAAAGGTACAATATAATACTATACGATTACATATTATATAATACTATACGATTACATATTATATAATACTATACGATTACATATTATATAATACCATTAATTTCATTTTGATTTTCTAAAAATCTTTCAAATAAATTTTGAACGCATCTATAGGGTTTGAAATAAAATATTTCAAAAATAGGTTTTAATAAAAAAAATTTTGACCTTCATTTTTTATTATTCGTATTTTCAATCATGGACAATTTTTTTAAAAGAATTAACATCTTCGTGATTTGCTAAAAGTGTTTAAAGGCTTAACTATATTAATTATAGTTTTATACAGTAAAACAAGCCTATCAGGTTACTGTCTTCTATTAATTGAAGAAATGATTTTAGGTCTTGGTTGATTTATATTTTTTTAAAATTTATTTCTAACCAGTCTATTTTAATAATCATTTTCTAGAGAATGTCTATAACAGTCATACTTACACCGAAGAGCCATTACGTTATGACCACCCTCCATCTATAACAATGGGCTCGCGCAGGTTTTCATGGTTTCTCGCCCTGGAACAATGCTTTCATGGGACACATTAGGACCCATAATCCTCATAGAACAATCCCTGACGTCTGTAAGCTACTTGAACATAGTTGCAGACCAGGTTCACCCATTCATGGCAACAGTTTTTCCTGCGGGGGATGGTGTTTACCAGCAGGATAATGCACCATGTCATAAGGGTAGAATCGTCGAGGAACATTCCAGTGACTTTCAAGTCATGTCTTGGCCCCCAAATTCACCTGACCTTAATTCAATAGAGTATTTTTGGTCCTACTTGAAAAACCAAGTTCGTGCTGCCACGCTACCCCCTCGCAATGAGAGGGAATTCCAGGATCAGTTGGTGAGTGCTTGGTACCAGATACCTCAGACTACCTATCAGTACCTTGTGGAATCAATGACACAGCCTGTTTTGTGGGCTAAAGGTGGTGCTACATATTATTAGCAGGGTGGTCATAATGCAATGGCTCTTCGGTGTATAAATTTTTATTTAAATGATTTGTAAATATGATTGAATAATTTCTGAAAAAAATCAAGAATCCCAATGAAATTATTTACCACATTCATGCATATTAAATGCGCACATCATATACGCATAAACATAGCAAAAATTGTCTATAGGAATAACTTGCGTATAACCATACCTTTTCAACTTTCAGACAGTTATAGTTTAAGTTTTAATAGTCTGAGATAGTATTAATAGTTTTTTAATACAATAAGGTCCTTTTATCTTATCTAAAAGAGATAAACAGCATGAAGTTCAACACGTGGAATAATACCATACTTCAAAAGCTTCCAAACAAGTGAGAAGAATGTGACCAAAATGTCTCGCAATATCATCATTTTTCATGTTTATACGACAGACAAGTGATTTTTTATACAATTCTAGAGTGTTTTTTAAGAGTGGGATGAAAGATTGTTCTTTACTTAACACATACTTTTTAAAATAATACTCACTGTAGATGTGTACATCTCAAGCACTAAAGGAATAAAATCCAAAGTTTGTGAATTTATCTTTTAATGTAAGTTAAGATATGGATCTTTATAAAAACTAAAATAGTATTTACTTTTTATTTTCGAAGAGGTAACTTTTTAAATTTTTGTAGAATTCCTATTCTTTCAGCACCGAATCTTTCCTTTCATTAAAAATGTTAATCGGGATGTTAGATGAAAATGTAAAAAATCCTGCAGAAAATGGAACGGTTCTCACCCTACAACGAATTTTGGGCATGTTCCTACTTTCGAGTTTAGCCGTTTTTTGAATTTTTCTGACGTTAAAGAATTTGGCTTTCGTCCTTTTTAAATGAAGTTGTTAAGTTGGTGAATTTCACTGCAAAAAATTTGACATCGCATGCACGGACTGCATTGAAAATATTGAAATTTGATTATTCTAAGCCATTAGACCAGATTCTATGGATCACACTTTGAATGCGAAACTTTTTATCAAAATCAAATATTATGAAATGCAAAGTAGTGTAAAATATCAAAATTTTTCAAATAAAATAAATGTAAGTAAATACAAGCGCCCATTAACCTTTGAATTTATATATTGTCTCTAGTTTTAAGCGTTTTATTAACACAACATAAATTTATCTTTTTATTAAATTTGTGATGTGTAATACTTCTTTATTTTTAATTTAAATTCATAATTACATGCTTTTCAACTTATCGACTAATAATCTATTTACATAACTGCAAAAGTCAATCTCTATTCTCCGTATTATAAAATGCTCTTTAAAGGAAGTGATTTTAAAGTGGACAAATCGATTTTGTAATAAATAGATTCCGCTGCATTTATTTCAACTTCATGTTTTCTAATAATGTGTATTATTTCATTTTTAGTAATTTTAATACTTAGAATAATTATTTTTTAATAAAAAATCATAGTAATATACCTTAAATCTTTATAAACTGAAAAAAAATTACCCAACATTTACTTAAACAATCACAAATATTTCTATTTTTTGTGAATTTGTTCTTAAGCAAATTTTAAAAATGAAGTTATTGATTTTCTTACAGAGAGATTCCATGATATTTATTTCAACTGCATATTTCGTAACACGTCTTTCGTATCTTTTTTTATTAAGAAAGCAATCAAAAACCCTCTGTTTAGACAAACTTCATTGACAAAAAAAAGAAGAAGAAAAGAAAAAAAGAAAAACTTTGTCACCACCAGAGGTTTCTCAATCATTCAACATATCACGCCTGGGGAGAAGAGTCTCAATCAACTCACAATGTGCCATTCCTTCGATTATCTTCTTTTTGAGATCTTTAAGGTTACGTTTTATACACTTTTTTTCTCCTTCTATTTTTTCCTTCAGTTCCCCAAACGAAAAGGCTTCAAATAAACCTGTTTATTTAGCTGTGATTGGTGTTGTTTTGAACAAATGAGTGTTTGGGAGAAGATTTGGAGGATCAAGTTTTAAACGCAACATTAAGGTGAGACGCTTTGGGACGTGCATTCGATTTAGTGAGATTCTTAAGAGAAGTAAGACTTTCTCAAGAACTAAATTTTGACAATTGTTTATTAATGTAAATGTTATTTTAGTAGTGTATGTACGCAAATATTTTCATTATTGTATTTGTAAAAGGTTCACGTTAATGTTATTCAATGCATAAATCTTTTTTACAATATGTGGGCATTTACCTTTCAGTAAAAATCACTGTCACATTCACATAATGCAATGTAAATACGTTTAAAATACCAAGCGAAATTGTTTATTACGATGTAAACCAATGTAATGTAAAATAAGGAATAAACTGTCTTCTTCTTTTTGAAATAAAGTTGAAAGCATAAAATAATGGGTTATCATTGAAAATCATCGTAAGAAAAACATTTAAATTATATTAACAATAGATATTTTTTATTGTTTTAAAAAGGGTTAGTCAGAAACACGGGTAAAGTTTTTCTAATTTTCCAAAGTACATTTTCAGCGTGAAATTTTTATTAAATAAGTTATTATCTTTTTGAAGAAACATTATTTTAAGTTCTTAGAATTTTGCAGTAAATGTCGCAGTTAAAGTGAATTTGTTGTAGTAACGCGTAGTTTTAAAGTGTTAAAAGATTTAGAAAAGTAAGTAAGTGTAAATAATAATTACCAAAGAAAGGTAATAAAAGGAAATTAAAAGAAAACTATATATCATTTGCTTCAATAACATCCAAATTTGAAATAACAGTTTACATGTATTAAGTGATCAAAAACAAGTGCTTATTTTTTCCAAAACTTGCCATATGTGAGGAAGCAGCAAAAAGTGATTTAAAATAACTTCGAAAAGTTGCCAACGAAAATGAAAAAATAGAGGTGAAAAGCAAAACTAGAAAAGCCATAGTAGCCGGGAGAAAAAAAATGAAGAACCATATAAGGGTAAAATGTATTTTCACTCGCTATGGAGAGATTGTAAGAAACTAATGTCGTAAACAAGGGAATCAAATTTCGCATGAATAAATTGAATTAAGGCATAAATTCCCTACCAAAATTTTTCCTACTCCAGTCGTGTAAGCTTATCTTGATGCCCTGGAATCTTGTTTTATTAATATGAATGCTGATTGCACTATTAGCGGCATTAGTTCCTCACCAACCCTGGGTAGGGCGTGGAAATGCATTTAACCCTGATTTGCCTCTAGATTACAACGTTTTTTTTTTAGGTTTGTTTCTCACCACTATTTTCCTTCAGAAACTTTGCGTTTTTTGCTTCGAAATACTTTTGTTTTTTCTCATTCACGTCTGGCAAGTCTTGAAAATGGGCTCCTAATTTTGAGCGCTTGAAGCATGTTGACTGTCATTTTCAATCTATATTTTTGAAGGGAATGACGTTTTTCAATCAAATAATATCTTACCGCTATAGTTTCTTTCTGTCATTTATTTAATATATTCATGCTTATTTATTTTTTCCATACACCTAAATTACATGGAAGAATGAAAGTCTGTTAAAATATGCATAGACGTGCTTAGAACTAAAGTTTTTTTTTTACCAAAAATTTCTAAAATATTTAATAAGTAGTGAGGATTTTATCACCCTTATTTAGCAACATCATCTGTCTATCTTCATTTAATATAATGGCTTCTTTACTTTAGCGTTAGTCTAATTTCTAAAGCAAAGTTGACTAGATCGTAATATGCAAATTATAAAGAAATAATTAAGTGTAACCGGCGACTAAGGCAAATTGGAGAGAGTGCTTTTAGACGCGTGTTTGCTAAGATTAACAAGAAAAATATTCACTTTATGGATATGATGCTAAACTTTAATTAGAATTAAGAATTTCCATGACACATCCTTTTAGTGATACACACTATTAAAGAGACGTTTGGATGAGATTAAATTTTTTAAAAAAGTACTCTTAGCGACTCTAGGCTTGATGGACCGAAAATTATATCCTGGTGTGATGTTTAGAATTTAATTATTTAAGTTTAATATTATCATATTATAAATGAAATTATAGAAAAATAAAAAAATGAAGAAAACAAAATGCTCTAAAGATTTCTCAGGAGTCTGATTCTACACGAACATAATGTTTTAAAATCGAAGCAGCATATTGCACTGTTAAAATTTTCATTCTAAAATTGTGGTAAAATAACTGGCAGCTGTCTGTCCATCCGATTAACCGTAAAGTTTACGGTAAAGAACATTTATTTCCTTGATGGTTTCGAAAACATTTAGTAAAAGTATGGTTATAAAACCATAAATACAAAACTATACGTTTTTTTAACCATTTACAACTAGCAACTTTTAAAAACGTGAAAAAAAATGAATTATTTAACTAGATATAGGAGCTCGGCTTTTCGTAAACTAATGGACATTGGAGAGTGCCGGACACTGGAAACTCTTCATATGTTGAAGGGAATGGGAGAAATATTGTGGTGTCAACACTAGGATTCAAACTCCAGTTCTGCCGGTCATGAGATTGACAGATGAGCCCGCTCGGTTATGATATGTACGCGGTTGCAAAGAACTAAGTAGATTCATTTGGCGGTTCTAGTTGGTGCGGTAAAATTCTGGTTGTTTAACCGTATTACGTGAAAGCAGTTAATAAACAGTTTTTCTCAAACTTATAAGTTTGATTACCGTTTTATTTTTGGTTATTTGACTGTTTCGATGAAATATGGTAAAATAACCATTCAATAAATTGTTATTTAACCCTTTTTTCCGAGAAATTTCTAACAATGTAATGTAAGAGTTCGAGATAACTGTCCATAAAAGATGCAACACTTTGTTTTCAACTTTTTTGACCCCTTTAGTTACAAAGAACCACACTTCACCATATCTCCCAATACTCTCTATTACCCAATACTCTCCCAATACCCTCATTAAAAATTAATAAGGAAGAATAAGGAAGATGTGTGACTGTGTTATGTTTAACGAATTTATTTTATTGAAATTTCATTATGCATAGGTGGTGCATCGTAAATTGATTATTGCTATACATTCTCACATGATATGCAGACCTCGTTAGTCAAGTGTCGATGTTTCTTCAATTTTTAAGCTTGGATTTTTTTCCTTCTCTTTTTAAGAGATCTAAATTCAAAAGTTTCTTCAGGTCAATTTCTTTTTGTTCTTCATGCTGACTCTCATGTAATAATAGATTGAATGGAATCTAATGCACTGAGAAAGTAAGAATGATCAAATCTACAGAAATATGGCAAATTTTACCGTGTCTCTGGCTTAATGAGAACACCAAAAAACTCGGTAATTTTTATAGAAGCAATTTGATGACGATTTTGGTAAAATTAACCATAGAATATCGTATAATAATATGTGAAAAAAATTCGTAAATGTGGTAAAATGGTGTAATTTTATCATGTTACTTCAGGGCATGGTATAAAAAATTATTCTGTTAAACATATTTTTCTGTTTTGTATTTTTTGACTAAATGTTTGGTAATAAAATCTATTATCTTCAAAATAAAAATTTCCGGTGCACAGTTACCATATGAAGGGAAAAATTGCCAAATAAATGGTTTAAATACCGCATATTTTGATTTTTATAAACCAAAAATATCATTTTTTTTTCTTCAGAAATGTTTTTAACATACTGTACGGTACTTTCATCAGAATTTTTCCCTGTCGAGTTATTCGAAAAATGTGTCTAGCCCTGTCATGTACAATTCAACAAAAATACGTGCAATTCTGCCTAAGAATAAAGAATCATTCGTTGTTGGATGATTAAAATTCAAATCTTACGGAAATTTAAAACTAAAGTCAAAATCTGGGAATGAAGGCTGAATAACAACTTAATTGGAATTTTTTTAAAAAAAAAACATGCACTGATAAAAAAAAACTATTTTTTTTAAATCTCTGAACGGTAGGGTGGCTGTTTGTAGCTACTTTGAGGAAAGGGACCTACTATGCGGTAATTTTTATTATTCAACGACCCAGCAGCGGGGAAAGGAGAAGGTGGACTAAAACGCATGTGAAGGTTGTGTTAAGATGACAGAGAGAAAACAAAAGCTTCTGATTGGTTGTACTTCCAGCAGGATTGGTGCAGCAGGAATGGTGCTTGAAAATATTGCCTTTGTTTGAAGTATGTTATTTTTCGCAAAAATACGAACGACTGTTCTGTTATATTTTTATTGGTTATATGGGACAGTGGCAATTTACCTTAAAAAAGCATCAAATTAGAGAATACTGTGTTGTGACACTTAACCATAAAAACATCAGTTATGGAAGTACCGATAAAATGAGTACCTGACATGGTCACCTAATCTTAAGAACCATACTTTAATACTTGATAACCCATTACATCATTTAATCTGTAAAAAGAAAAGAAATCCATTCACCAAATAATAATCATTTTACACATATTTTAATGCTATTGAAAATATTTTCTAAAAACCATAATCCTATCAGTACTACAAAACTATTCACCTACAAAAACGTATCAAAATTCAACAGGAATGATATTCTATGCACCCTTTTCAATTATTCAACAAAAAGGATTATTTCTTGAATTGCTTTAAAAAAAAGCTAAGATTGTTTTTTTTATTACTAAATTAATGATTTCTGGTAATTTTCATCTGTTAAATTTATTTTAAGAGTTGCGATGGCTTAGTGGTAAAGGCAATAATCAGTCATCGTGAAGGACAGGGGTTCGATCCCTAGAGACAGCTTGAAATCCACCCAGTTTTACATTGAAGATTACCAGTTTAACTCGGAAGTAAAGGAGGCCTATGGGCAGTGTTGACCATATTCCCGTAATCCTGCTTTTAGTCACGAAATCGGAAAACCTTAACACTTATGAACCTTGGCCTACAAAGGGCTGTAGAAGGAACTCTTTATTTTTAAAATTCATTATTAATTTATCCTGTCTGAAATTAAATGCACCATATGTAGATATATTTTGACTGCGTTGGTTTGTTAAAATTTCATTTTCCCGAAAAGATGCAGCGATTTTCTTACATATTTTAAATGACAAATATAAAATTATTTAAATTGCATTAATAAAATAGGCTTTATGAAAAATAACTTTTTCTTCAGAAGCAACGATTCAGGAGCAAAAGTCTTACACACAAGCGTTCTTTATTTAGAGTTTTATAGGACTATAAAAATTCCTTCTTTGTAAATTAAAAAACAACTTTTTATGCCTTGTTTCCTGGATTCTCGCTTTTGATTTTGATTGCTTTAAAATCCTTTTGAACCACATGAAAGGAGAAATGAAATAGAAATAATAAAAAAAGAACCCTTAATCGCTCTCTCGAGACTTGAAGATATGTTTTAGTCTGCTTTGAGAAAATTGTTTTGAAGTTGAGGATTACGAAGACTCCTTTGATTGTTTTAACGTTCAGATGGATGAATTGAATTTCTTTTATGCTTTGAAAAGTGTGGATTAATAAATGGTTTATTATTGATGCTCAAAAGTAAAATCGAGCAAGTTTAGATATTAAAAATAAAATGCGAACATTTAGGGTGGCTGTTAGAATTATTTTTTAAAAAAATGCTTTTATTAAATAAAATTTTGATAAAATAAAACTTTAATAAAGTATAAGATCAGATGAAAAAGTGAGATATGAAATGAAGTGAACAAGGAAAATAATTTGATATATTAAATAATTTTAAAAATGCTGAGGTATTAAATTTAAAAGCTATTTTTGAGGGGATGTAGTTGTTTATTTTAAAATCGTTTTGGTAGGGTAATTATTTCAATCGTTTTTTATTTGAAAAATAATCGAAAATTCGATAATATTCGAAAAATATTGGAAAAATTATGTATTCAAATTATTTGAAAAATATTCGAATATTAATATATTCGGAGGATGTAGATCTCTTTTTTTAAAATCTTTTTGGTGGGGTTATTATTTTAATCGTTTTTCATTCGAAAAATATTCTAAAAAATATGTATTCGAATTATTCGAAAAATATTCAAAAATTATAATAGAAAAATATGTTAAAGTTTTAAAAATGTGTTTTTATTTCTTATGGCGGCAATATGAATAAGTCGCCTTTCAAAAAAGATAAAAGTGATGCATTTTGTGTTTTACTCTTAAAAAAAATCCAATTTTAGTCAAGGGTTTAAATTTCTTACTGAATATAATGGAAAAGGGCAGACAAAAATAGATGTGGATTTTTAAATCTTTTATCCACCAATCCTTTTATTTTCGAATTTTTTAGATGTTTACCAATTGCTTAATAAATTAACTGTAACATGCGTGAGAGCTGGTATATCACGGATAAATGGAAAAAAGCACTAAAATATAAGGCATCAGAAAAAGAGACAGAAAAAAACCACTGGAATAGAAATTGTAACTGATCCTGAATATGAAGTAAATGTAATTAAATATTATTTTAATAATAATTAATAAACAAGTCTTAGTTTGAAGTTTCTTAAATAATTTTTAACTAAATTATTAGGACTTTTACATGAGCTTTATTTATTTTTTTGCACCAATTATTGCAATAATTGGGGCAAAAAAATAAATATACCATGATAATGATATGATAATCACTTAAGGAATATTATTTCAAGCAAGTGATTTTTTCAAATTGTATGTTATACTGAAAATTTTTCGTTAATATTTTTAACTCATCATAAGATTAACCCTAGAATATTAGCATAGCTACAGTATTCTAATTGATACGCAATATATGATAATATACTACAATGGGAAACATATAATTAAAAAAAAATTTTCTTCTGTACACTTTATATTAATCTTTGTATATTAATTATTTTTTTAAAAAAAACATGTCTAGTTACATTTGAGTAGAAGTTTAAATTAATTAATCTTTCTACATTAATTATTTCTTTTGAAGCATATCTAGTTGCGTTTCAGTAATTGCTTGATTATATTAAATTTGGGCTCAACGGCCTTAATAAAATTCACCATTAAATTGATATAACTTTTAAAGAAAATGCATAAAAATCTCAATTTCGGATTTTTTTTGCTTACGTTGATTTTTTTTATTGCACGGCAGTATATTACTAACATGAAAGTAATTATTGCTTACGTTGATTTTTTATTGCACGACAGTATATTATTATAATGTACGTAAATATTGTTTACGTTGATTTTTTTATTGCATGGCAGTATATTACAATAATGCAAGTAATTGTTACCTACGCTGATTTTTTTATTACCCGGCAGTATATTATTATAATGTAAGTAATTATTAATTACATTGATTTTTTTTTATTGCAAGGCAGTACATAACTATAATGTAAGTAATTATATGTATTTTAAAACTTTATAATGATTTCAGCTTGACTTTTTATAGCACGGCAGTATATTACTATAATGTAAGTAAATATTGTTTATATTGAATTTTTATTGCATGGCAGTACATCACTATAGTATAAGTAATTATTGCTCACATTGATTTTTTATTGCATGTCGGTATATTACTATAACGTAAGTAATTATTACGTTGATATTTTTATTTTATTTTAAGACAGTATATTACTATAATGTAAGTTATTATTACTGACATTGGTTTTTTTTATTGCAAGGCAGTACATAACTTTAATGTGAGTAATTATATGTATTTTGAAACCTTCTAATGATTACAGCTTGATTTTTTATAGCACAGCAGTATATTACTATAATGTAAGTAAATATTGCTTTTTTAAATTTTTTATTTTGCATGACAGTATATTACAATAATGCAAGTAATTATTACTTACGTTGATTTTTTTATTGCTCGGCAGTGTATCACTATAGTGTAAGTAATTATTGCTTACATTGATTTTTTATTGCATGTCGGTATATTACTATAATGTAAGCAAATATTACGTTGATTGCTTTTAATTTTAAGACAGTACATAACTATAATGCAAGTAATTATATGTATTTCAAAACCTTATAATGATTTCAGCTTGATTTTTTATAGTACGGCAGTATATTACTATAATGTAAGTAATTATTACGTTGATTTTTTTGAATTTTAAGACAGTATATTACTATAATGTAAGTAATTATATATATTTTAAAACCCTATAATGATTTCACCTTCAATAAATGCTTATCTCTCATGAATAATTCATTAGTGAGTCTAGTTTCGCTTGTAATTTACACTTCCAAACCACGAAATCTCAATGACTACGTAACAAAATTCGTGCCGAGATTTTCTGCGAAAACTTTTACCGAAATAAAATTTCAGCCTGAGTTAAATTGCATTCAAGTGTAATTTTAATCGTAAACTCAGACACAGACATCCACGTAACATACTTGACTATTGCGGTTTCTGTCACTTTCACTACAGAAATACAAACTTTTAAATCTTCGGAACTTTTCGCACGAAACATGATTTAAAGACATTGATCACGACTCTAGTTTCAAAATTCTGCTTCCAAGTGAATGAAAGCTGTTAGAATATAACGGCTCAAAAGAATGTTTGTTGTCTTAGTAGTTTTGTAAATTTATTTTAATCGTTTTACCCATAAATGCTAAGTATAATGACCATATGGTGTTATATTCTTCATGCATTGTTAAACTGTGTCTAGTTTGTTTTAATATAAATATTATGGAAAGCAGTACACTTTTGAATGATTTCAAATTATAATTTAAGGTATTGCAAGTTCAGTTAATTAAGCACTTATTTGCTTCTAACTTAATTTTTAATAACTTATTTACAGGACTGGTCACATAACATCTTATTTCTAAGTATGTACTGTAAACCTTTATAAATTTTATAATTTCGTAAGGGACTGCAAATTGCTCGTCTCATTAAAAAACATGAATTTCAATAAGAATATAAATACAAAAAAATATCAAGCATCGAAAATTGAAATAAAAAATTTTAAAAAATAGCATTTGTTTGAAATGGGTTTTCTAAAATTTAAATTGCAATAAAAATAGATTAATTTTGCATGCGCTCATTTTTAAGCAAAAATCATAGACTAAAAAGTATTGCAGAAGAATGCAGAAGAGAAATTTCATTGACAGCCGGCAGGATTCAAATTAAGGACCGATACGAGTTGCTAATTTACAATCCAGCGGCCTTTCACTTCCCGCTCTCTCATTTTTCTTTTGACTGCAGCTGGTCGCAATTATAATGCAACCCTTTATTCCTTTTTAAAATTTGAGACTTGAACTAAAAATCAGCCTCTTCACTTATTCTTCCTCCACATAACCTTTGAGACTATGCTTAAATAATGAGTATATATTGTTTCAATTTTGAAAAATGGAGCTTTCAAATTTCGACAATTATTTGTTTTACAGCTATTTCGACGCATTTTGCCCATTTTTGAGAAATCCGTTTTTACATTATACTTTTAGAAAAAGAAAGAAAAATGTATTCAGATTTCTACACTTATGTTTTATATTTAATCTTAATGTTTTTCGTTGTATACGCTAGCTTTGCATTTTCGTGATTGTTATTTGAAATTATAGAATGTTGAATATTTTAATGAATATATTGTATAAATGTATATTAAGGGAGCTTACAATATTTTCATTTCTTTTAGCAACTGGTATATAAATTTTTATATATTTTTAAACATAAATGGTTGCGTTTTACAAACATTTGCAAATTTAAAAACATTTACGAATGTTTATTTTTTTCCTGATTTAATGTTTCCAGATAATATAAAAATGTATCTAATTTTGCATTCAATATTTATGTTTTTCAAACGCTTATGTAAAGGCAAATAACACTATGGAATTTCTAAAGAACACATATTGTAGAATGAATTGCAGAACTTGGGAAGCTGACACTTTCCTCAAAGAAAACCAACATGAAATATGCCTGCAGCTCCAAGAGGTTTTATTCCTTCATGTTATGTAATGTGCCGTGAAATAAATATTTTGAGAAACTTTATGTCTGAAATTTACAGTCATTAATGTGTTGTAAGGGTAATGTTTAACGTTCTGAAACGGTTTCAGGCGTAACCATCACGTCATACACAATATGAGAATACGCTATTTCGACGCTAATACGTTTTGCTTCGTTGATTGCACTCGCAAAATAAAGGTAGGAAATATTTCTTTCATGTCTTAAGTAATGTTACATATATCTGAAATATTTTATTGTGCCGATGTGTCTTGAAAAGGAGTTTTACCAGATTTCGAAAAGGTATTCTTTGTTCGCATTCTTTTTCTCTTAAGCAATCTCTTATATGTAATATCAACATATTACCTCTTGAATGACGTAAAACTTTAAAATTTCGGATTAAATTATAGATGTTGGTAAGGTAATATGAAATTTACATAATCGCCCCAGTTATCATTGTCATTTACCATTTGTTATTTATATTTGTGAGCAAAACAAGATAATCTGAAATTTCCTATCCTTATTTGTTTGTTTTTTTGATAAATGTGTGTCGCTTAAGAAAACGCTTAAGTCTTCTTTCGCATATTTGTTGGTATTTTGAAACTAAGAAGTAGATTTTACATTGAAATATGCGAGGTTGATTTAACTATGATTGATAGTTCCGATAATCTACTTAGTAAAAGATTCTAAATGAAATGATTTTGCATTGAAATATGCGAGGTTGATTCAACTATGATTGATAGTTCCGATAATCTACTTAGTAAAAGATTCCAAATGAAATGATTTTACATTGAAATATGCGAGGTTGATGCAACTATAATTGATAGTTCCGATAATCTACTTAGTAAAATATTCTAAATTAAATGATTTTACATTGAAATATGCGAGGTTGATGCAACTATGATTGATAGTTCCGATAATCTACTTAGTAAAAGATTCCAAATGAAATGATTTTACATTGAAATATGCGAGGTTGATTCAACTATGATTGATAGTTCCAATAATCTACTTAGTAAAAGATTCTAAATGAAATGGGGGGCATCCGTGCTAGTTCAGGGGATAGCGCATTCGCCTCCTAATGAGATGGCTAAAGGTTTGAATCCCAGCGGTGGCATGTTGATACGAATTCTGCACCCGACTCACTCTGACCGCTAGGCAAACCTAAAATACTCATAAAAAATACCTCAGACGATAGAAGGATCAGTAGTTAGAATCCCATTGTTGTCGGGATAACCGTGAGAGGTTTTCGTGTTTTTTTCTGAATGTAACAAAAATGCAGGTTTAATCCTTCAAAAAGTCCTCCACGAAGGCTGGTTTGTTACAATGCTTGATCCAGGAGTTCTTTTATCTTGAGTAAAAAAATTCTGGGCCACGGAGTTGAACATTCATTGATGTAAACTCAGAAATGTGTTGGCTGTTTAACACCGGTTATGAAATATGAAAAAAAAAATGGGTGGCGGAGAGAGTTATATGCTCAATTACGTTGCTCCGTTCAGTGTATATATGAATTAGCAAGTATTTCCGTCGTTTGTCACAATAAAATAAGAATAATTGCTGCAATCTTTTTCTCTCATTTATTTTAGCACAAACTTATGTTCAGTATATTAATGTTTTTATATTTATTTAAATTAGTTCATTCTTGTGGGAATTGTATTAGTTTTTTTTTGTTTTTAATTTTTGCTCACTATATTATCAAAAATATTTTTCCTTCTTTGCGTTACATTAAAAATTACTTGCTTATTATAAGCATAGCAACAAATTAATTAAGATGCACACCATTACTTAAGAATTTACCGAAAAACTGTTCTGGATCTTAATTTAGGTATCAAGTACATTTTGTTTGCATCATCCATAAAATTTATCTTACCGCAAAATCAATTTTTTGCCCGTAAAAAATTATGCTGTAATCTTTATTGTAATTATTTAATTAGATTGATTCAATGATTTTACTGCAATTATTGCTGAAAATATTACAGTATATCAGATTTTTGTTCCGAAACATATTCCCCGTTAAAAATGGATTTTACGGTGAAAAGTACCGGCCTCATGAGTGGCGGTACTTTTCATCGTTTTATGCGTTGCTTTTTAAAATGAAAATTAAATTACAGTGATTGAATTTGTAGTTTCAGTGCAGTTCAATTAAACCCAGTCATTTGTATCTTTTTTAAATAGTGAGTTTGTACAGTAGCTGAATTAGTGTTTATTTAAATTCAGAATATTTAGAAATAATATTTAGATCTTAAATTAAGCAAAAAACGCTTAAAATAATTCGCAGTATCGAATCTCACAGATCAAGAACTTGAATCTGATAATCTTTCACCCATGGTGATATTGCATCAGTATTGCATATTAGCAATGACAGTTTCGTAAATAGGCAAATGAACATCTGGGCTTAAAAAAATACAACGCCAACCAAAATGCCATTCTCTTCTCTCTCTGATTAGGATAGCTTACATCGGGATTTCGGACAAACTGGCGAAACCTTTCACCATTTTCACCCCAGCCAAGATTTGTCATTCTGTTATATTTTTTATGTACCAATATAATAATTGCTTTTAAGGGAAATGAATCAAGAACAAAGAAAACGTCACAAAAACTGCGAGCAATTTGATGAAGAAACGGCCTTTATACTTCTTTTTTGAACTTTCTTCTTCTTTTTTGTTCTAACTTCCGAATTGTTAGCGAAAACGTGTAGAGTCTATAACTCAGAGGAAGTTATGAGATATTTTATTGTTGCTGCTGACGTATGCCTGTTTAAGCAGAGGGGGTGTGATTGTTCTTGATTTCCAGTGGCGCCATCTATGACCAAGAATTTGACTTCTGCCACACCATACGTCGCACTCGTTTATAGGGCGAACCCATTCATAGATCCATTCATTCATCCACAGATCGTATTTTGACCTGAATCAGAGAACGATCGATCTCCAATCCAGTACCCCCAGAGGTATTGATTTGTTATGGTAACAAGAAGGACTTTTGCGACTCGACAGATTTAACGTGCATCAGTCACTTTACTACACGGGGAGTCTTCTGGCCGCGGGGTTTGAACCCACGAGCTCTCGGACATGGGCCCAGCGCCCTAACAACCAGGCTATCCCGGCCCACTGATATTTTATTGTTATGTATCAGTGAATAAATATTTAAAAGAATTAATGCTTGTGTATTAATCATACCAAAACTCATGCTTCTAGTCATGGTGGCTCAGGGGAGAGCGCGTTGAATATTGGTAGTTGTAACGAACTCTCCTCTTTCCCCCACTACAGCGCCTCTGGCGGTGAACTAAGACAGTCTGCCAGGAACCGCCGTTAAGTACGGATGTTTAATTCGAGCCCCAAACCCCCTCTTCCAAATTCTTGTATTTTTTTATCCTTGTTTTATTTTTATGTGTTTTGTCCTTTTCAATAAATATTTAGAGTTAGATAATTTCTAGTCTTTCATTATTTATGTGAATTGGTAGAAATACAAATAAACCAGGACTTCCCCTACAAT
>NC_092206.1:28277835-28301903 GCF_043381705.1 Parasteatoda tepidariorum | reverse complement strand
CTGTTCAAGAATTAAATAACACGTTGTTAACGAGTAAGTTTTTTTCCCTTCAAATTAAAGAACAAATAATAAGTACATACTGAAATTTTAAATCTGTTTTTTTTTTTAGAAAATTAAATTTTGTTATTCATCAAATTTTATGTTTATATTATTTACCACGTAATGAGGACCCTTTTTTACTTATTTATTTCACATGGAGCGTATTATGTCTCATTTACTTTTCTAAAACTGTTTTTTAATATCTTCAAAACGTAGCACGAATTCCTTCATATTTAATAACTGTTTTTAAAACTTGATAACATAAAAGTTTTTTTAATATTAATTATTTTTAGTGGTGCTTTTTTTAAGATTTATGTATTGTTTGCAAATATAATCAATCTTTTTTAAAATTTTTTTATAGATCAGTCAACATGAAATGGAATTTTTTTTGCGCAGGTGGCAAGACTGTTGTAGAGACTTCATGTAACGGCACCAAATAATGTTGTCTGTTGTACCACAAGTTAGTTACATGTGAATGTGGAATTTTCTGTTCGAGAATCAAATATGCATATGAAATGCCATATAACGGTACTCTGGATAATATTATCTATTGTATCACAACTTTATTTTTTAGTTACTATGTTAGTTTTTTAGTTTATGTTAGAATGTTGGGTTTTCCATTCAAGAATTGAGTATGCATAAGAAACGTCATGTGAATGTACGACATTTACCTTATAATGTTACCTTTACCACGAGAATGTTACCTTTACCACTTCATGTAATGGTACCAAATAATGTTGCCTGTTGTACCACAAGTTAGTTACAGATGAATGCGAAGTTTTCTGTTCAAGAATCAAGTATGCATATTAAAAGCCATGTAACGGTACTGGGTAATATTGTCTATTATACCACAATTTTATTTTTTAGTTTCATAGGAATGTTGAGTTTTCTATTCAAGAATCGAGTATGCATAAGAAACGTCATGTAAATGTACGACATGTACCATATAATGTTGCCTTTACCACGAATTAGTTACATATGAATGTTGAGTTGTCTGTTCAAGAATCAAAAAAGAAAACAGCGAGTAAATGTTTTGGAATTTAAATATTAATAACATAGCCTAAAATATTATTTGATAATAATATACCGGCGTTAAACAGCCAAACCGATTCTGAGTTAACGACTATCAACGTTCAACTCCGTAGCCTTGTAATTTTGAACCCAACCTAGAAGACAAGGGAGATTTTGGATCAAGAATTGGGACAAACTAACTTCCATGGATGAATTTTTTTTGATGGAACGGATCCGCGGTTACGGTAGATGCAGAAGAAAATCACGAAAACCTCTCATGGTTAGACTGACGGCAAGGGGATTCTCCCCCATGATTCGTCTACCACAGAGTGTATTTTACGTTAGTAGTGTCGTTGATGCAAAGCTGTTCTGCCTCAGATATATAGTTTATTATCTAGGTTTTTTCCCTTTAAATGATTTCGTGAAAATTATTTTTAATTTTGCGTAAAGAAGGAGTCTTTTTACCACAAAAGGTGCAGTTAGATACCATAATTTATGGAAAAAATTTAATTATTTACAATTAAAAAAGAGATAAAAGACTGTTACGTTATATTCCATTGGAATAAGCAAAACCAGGTTGTCTATAATATATTTATTAGTTTTCACTAATTGAAGTGCGTTTTTTTTTCTCATGGCAATATATAAAATGCAACAATCATAATCTTAGAACATTATGATCAGAAAATTATTTGTTTATATTTGCTACAAATATATTTATATTGTTATAAATGATATTAAAAATAACTAAATTTTGTTCTAAGGCCATTATTTGTCGCATTGTTGTGTTTTTAAGTTGAATTTAGAACTGAAGATGCATAATCTCTTTGAAGAACTGGGAGTTAATTTAATTTATAGTCCTAGTTCAGTTTATTTATAATTCGAAAAAAATAATAAAATGTGTGAAATTTGCAATTGTAAGATAGTGTTACCTTCTTATGTCCTGAACATGCAAACTTATAATTAAGTTGATCTTGGAAAAAAATATTTACTAATTCATTTAAATATCACAAAATTATTTTCATCTTGATCAAATACCGGTTTCTGTTTTACGTTTTCGATTGATTTCTTCGATTTAAATCTTTGCTTTGCTGTCCTTCTAATATTGAGCATAATATTGGAACCTTCCTGATAATTTTTTCCCCTTAATACTATTATAGGCACTTATCGCATAAAATACCATGTGTTGGAGACTGATCTTCTGAATTTTTGCCCACACGTACGTATGTTACGATAACCATTAAGTGCGAATTGGAATATTACGATGAATTTTCAAAAAGAAATATTTATATCTAACAATATATCCAAATAATTTTTTCAATGAAACCAATTAATATTTTTTTCACATTGATTGATATTTTTGTTAGCCAAATAAAATGTATCAACCCTCTTAATAATGGAGCACTTGCAAATGACGTAGTGTGGTTATCGCGANTAAATTTTGTTATTCATCAAATTTTATGTTTATATTATTTACCACGTAATGAGGACCCTTTTTTACTTATTTATTTCACATGGAGCGTATTATGTCTCATTTACTTTTCTAAAACTGTTTTTTAATATCTTCAAAACGTAGCACGAATTCCTTCATATTTAATAACTGTTTTTAAAACTTGATAACATAAAAGTTTTTTTAATATTAATTATTTTTAGTGGTGCTTTTTTTAAGATTTATGTATTGTTTGCAAATATAATCAATCTTTTTTAAAATTTTTTTATAGATCAGTCAACATGAAATGGAATTTTTTTTGCGCAGGTGGCAAGACTGTTGTAGAGACTTCATGTAACGGCACCAAATAATGTTGTCTGTTGTACCACAAGTTAGTTACATGTGAATGTGGAATTTTCTGTTCAAGAATCAAATATGCATATGAAATGCCATATAACGGTACTCTGGATAATATTATCTATTGTATCACAACTTTATTTTTTTAGTTACACATGAATGTTGGGTTTTCTATTCAAGAATTGGGTATGCATAAGAAACGTCATGTGAATATACGACATGTACCATATAATGTTACTTTTACCACGAGTTAGTTACATATGAATGTTTGGTTTCCTGTTCAAGAATCAAGGAAGAAAACAGTGAGTAAATGTTTTAAAATATTAATAACATAGCCTAAAATATTATTTGATAATAATATACCGGCGTTAAACAGCCGAACCAATTCTGAGTTAACGACTATCAACGTTCAACTCCATAGCTTTGTAATTTTTAATCCAACCTAGAAGACAAGGGAGTTCTTGGATCAAGAATTGGGACAAACTAGCCTCCGTGGATGACATTTTTTGATGGAACGAACCCGCTGTTGTAGTACATGCGGAAGAAAATCGCGAAAACCTCTCATGGTTAGACTGACGGCAAGAGGATTCTCACCCATGATTCCTCTACCGCAGAGTGTATTTTACGTTAGCACTGTGATTGATACGAAGCTGTTTTGCTGCAGAAATTTGGTTTATTATCTAGGCTTATTTTTCTATTAAGTGGTTTCATAAAAATTAGTTTTAATTTTGCACCAAGAAGGTGTCTTTTTATCTCAAAAGGTGCAGTTCGATATCATAATTTATAGAAAAAATTTAATTATTTATAATTAAAAACGAAAAGAGACTGTTTTCAGCATATGATTTTAACCCTATTTTCCCAATCGTTTTCGAATCTTTAATTTAAAAAAACAGTTTATAATTTTTTTCATAAATTTAAAAAAAAAAAAACTTTTCTTTTCAAAATTGACATTTACTTTAGTATTAATCAAAAAAATGCTTCTTTTCTTTATAGGTAACAAATAATGATATTCCACAGCACTGTGGTCGTATGTGGTACTAATGTTACATTATATTCCATTGAAATAAACAAAATCAGGTTGTCTATATCATATTTATTAGTTTTCACTTACTGAATTGGTGCTTTTTTTCTCATGGCAATATGTAAAATGCAACAATTATAATCTCAGATCATTATGATCAGAAAATTATTTTTTTATATTTGCTATAAATGTATTTATATTGTTGTAAATGATTTTAAAAATAACTAAATTTTATTTTAAGGTCATTATTTGTCGCATTGGTGTGTTTTTAAGTTGAGTTTAGAACTGAAGATGCATAATCTCGTTGAAGAACTGGGAGTTAATTTAATTTACAATCCTAGTTTGATTTATTTATAATTCGAAAAAATAATAAAATATGTGAAATGTGCAATTGTACAATAATGTAACCTTTTTATGTGATGAACATGCAAACTTATAATTAAGTTGATCTTGGAAAAATTTACTAATTCACTTAAATATCACAAAATTTATTATCTTCATCATGATCAAATACCGGTTTCTGTTTTACGTTTTCAATTGATTTCTTCGATTTATATCTTTGCTGTCCTTCTAGTATTGAGCATAAAATTGGAACCTTCCTGATAATTTTTTCCCCTTAATACTATTATTGGCACTTATCGCTTAAAATACCATGTGTTGGAGACTGATCTTCTGAATTTTTGCCCACACGTACATATGTTACGATAACCATTAAGAGCGAATTGGAATATTACGATGGATTTTCAAAAAGAAATATTTATATCTAACAATATATCCAAATAATTTTTTCAATGAAACCAATTAATATTTTTTTCACATTGATAAATTTTTTTGTTAGCCAAATAAATTGTATCAACCCTCTTAATAATGGAGCACTTGCAAATGACGTAGTGTGGTTATCGTGATTATGATTGGTTATAACATATGATGGGATTTGTTGACGTTAGCAACTGTTTTCATTTTGTTTCTAGTAAGCCAAACCCATCATGTATTTATTCTCTTAAATAACACATTATACATTCTTTCACTATATATTTCTTACTTAACACAAAGACAGGCACAAAGCTATGTAGAACATAAACAAGCTAATTATGCATCGCATTTGCCAGGTAAGCAAAACTGAAATATATCAGACTTACAATAAATTAATCTTGAGTAACATGTTTCATGATTATGGCTGGGATGTAGATCGACAAGTCATTTTTGTTTTAAACGTTTTGATTTTGTATTTAAAGTTACAAGCCGCATATTCTAGCAATAGTGCTACATGAGACATAGACAAGAACTCAAGGGTAATATCATTGCACTATTTATAGATTTGTCTAAGAGTGGTAATTATTAATTGGTTGATAAACTTGCATAAGAAGCTAGTTTTTAAAGCACTTCATGGGTTAGGTAGAGTTTAGAAATTCTTTAAGGGTGCAGTCTTGTTTGGGAAGTGCTTGTCCATGACATTCTAATCCTAAATAAGCTTGTGTATCCAGTAGCTTGTGACATTTAAAACTAATGAGGAGTGGATGAAGTTGTTGAGTCTACATGCATAATTAGGAAATGTTATATGCATAAATATTGTTGGGTACATTTTTGATAAAATGGTTAGAGCTATAAGCTTTTTATTCTGGTACTAGTGTTACATGAAACATAAATAGAAGATTTTGGGTTTGTGTCATTGCAAAATTTCTAGATATCTCTAGGATTCATCCGGTTGGATTTTTTTCTCGAAGTTTTGATAGTGGGTGTAAGTATCAAATGACCCTCATTTGTATGTTCACTGATGTTTCTGAGCAATCTCCTATCTGTGACCATGGGATTCTGCTTGATGCACACCAGATGATTTAGCCGAATTTTTAGTCAAGGCTCTAGTCCGTTGGGTGCTCTGTCTTGTTTTTGTTTGCTTTGCAGGTTCCCGTTCCGAATCCGGGAATGGCTAGCTAAAGTGTCGGGAGGAAAGCTGACGTTCGATTGAGAATGGTCTAACTTGGATTAACACTTACCTCCGAGGCTAGTCTGGTCCAGAACACTTCGATAAGGGAATAGACAAGCTTACTATCCTAAATTTAATTCTACAGAAGTACATCTGAAAAAAGTTATGATTCTGGCCAAATGTGTTTCTTAAAGTAATACCGGTAATTGTAGTATTTTTACTTATTGTTCTTCAAGGGCTCAATACTGTAGACGCCAATAAAAGTTCATTGTTTCTTTTTTAGACTTTATCTTATTTTAGCCACGTAACTGTGTTTTAATGGGTTATTAGAGATATTTGTTTAAAAATGGTATCTTTACTGAAAATTACTGGTTACAATTCACAAACCACAACACAATAGCACTAGTTGTTAAGGAAACATGTCGGAAAGAAGCTTATTTTTAGAGAACTTTAATGTTGAGGAAGATTTTATACATTTTGGAGAAGCGCAGTAATGGTTGGATAGCGTGGGCTATTATCATTTAATCCTAATGCTCATCTACTATTCACTGCAACGAAATTCATCTAACTCAGTACCATAATTATACGAACTTTTTAGCATTCTAATTTTACTCTTAAACTTAACAAATTTTTAGCATTCTAATTTCACTTTTAAACTTTTTAAAATTGTTTTCTTTTTCTTAAAATTATATATGAAGGAGACGAGATAGATTTATTTTCTGAAGTAGTAAATTTTCCGGATGCCATATAATTTGATAAGGCACGTAACTGAAATTGAACGAAATTCATCACTTTAAGCCCGAAACGTGACTTCCCAGGAATTTGGAGAATTACTTTAAACTGTGATGCTATCTGAATAACGGCATTGAAAAGCATCAAAAATCCCTGGGCTCGTTTTTTTCTTTTCTTTAAGTGTTCTAAAAATAATTTTATTTCACTTAGTGCAGTTAACATTTGCTGTTTATTGAGCAAAATAATTAACTTATTTCGCTTCATTTTCTTCAAAATAGCTTCTTATAATATTTTTTACCTTTTTTCTCATATAAATTGGATTTTTTATAAAACTTGACTTAGCGTTGTAAAATTTTACTAACTTCTTAAATTTGCATTTTTTTATAAATCTTCATTATTTTCTTTTCATTATTTAATCATATTAGAAATTGATGTTTTGCTTTTATGTTTTTCAACAGCAAGCTATATATTAAACTTCCAGTGACAAGACACGGTGTACCCAATATGTCACCGAAGTCTTACTGGCTGCTATCAATGAACGTGTGGATGACCACTTCGATCATCCTGCAAATCGATCGAGAGTGCATGGTATCAATCTTCTTTAAACTGCTATGTCGCAAATGCTTAACAGGTTGTCGGGGTATTGGAGTGGGGGAGCAATTCCATTTAAAGAGGGTCAAAGTTGGGATGGCATGTCTTCGGATCATCCTCTGGCATGCTTCCTGGTCAGGTTACGAATAGCTCATTGTGTAGCTCTGGCCAATTAAATACTGTTATTATCACTACACTTTTATCTACAATTAGAATTTTTACGCTCACATTTAAGAATGTAGCTTGATGAGTTTATAACTAAAATGTATAGTTTATTAGAGGGATGCATATCGATTTTTTAATTATGAGTTTACTGATTACAAAGCGTGGAAATAGCTTAATATCAAGTTTTCTCGATCAACTTGAGATTGGCATTTGCCCAATTTGCTCGAAATAAGTTTATAGTCGAACCTGTTTTTGTGTTGTCTTTTTTGTGCTTTTTTTTATTTGTGTAATTTTTTATGCGGTATATGAAGATTTTAATCAAATTGGAATATAATTAACGAAGTTATAAAACAAAAATTGCAAGTCTTGTCGACCATTTAATTTTTTTCGATTTTTGATATGTATATTATCACGCTACGTAAGATTTCCTCAGTTAAATATATTACATATGCATTGAATTCCACAATCGCATAATTTAATTGTTGAACGCATAAGTGTTTAAATGTAAATAAATGAAATTTGCAATTAACATAATACGATGGAATTCTTGCGTGGTAAAGGAAAAATTTACTGATCGCAAATAAACATAGGAAATTCAATGGCTAGGACACCATGAGAGAATAGAGGAAAACAGAGGCATTAAGAAGATATTCAAGGGGCAGTGCAAAGGCCAAAGAAAAAGAGGAAGGCCGGCCAAGAGATGGTTAGACGAGGTGGAGAAATACTTTAAGATTCTAAAAGTCCGAAACTGGAAACAAAGAGCTAGAGACAGGCGACATTGGAGAAAAATTGTTAGTGAGGCCATGGTCCAGCATGAACTGTAATGCCAGGGAGTCAGTTAGTTAGTTAAAATAAATATCAGACATTTACATCGTGTTAGTTCGGGTTTTTCTGAAACGGACTGCGTGTCTCGCTGGGTAGTTGAGTTGATTTTTTGTCAATGAGATAATTGGCGACTAGTCTCATACTTTGTTTTGTTTGTTTTAACTAATAAGTAGAAGAAGTTTACTGTTTTTTATTCGTTTCTGATTTGCGCAAGTGACAAGTTCGCTAAATAAAGTGATTTCATAAAAAAATGTTACGTGAGTTTTAATTTTTAAATCTAATATTAATTAACATCATTTAAGATGCTTTCACATGCATGGACCACTAAGATCAGATTCATTTCAAAGCGTAAATTGAATTTAAATTTATAACTTTTTCTATTTAGATATATATTTTTAGGATTTTACTTTACTTTTAGAAATAATCACTGAAAATGGATAAGGGCAAAAACAAAGCGAAGTGGAAGGTAATTTCCTTAGAACCTAAGACTACGACTTTGAAGCAAATTACAGAAAGTGGAGGTTGACTCTACGTGATACTTTTTTTTATGTGCATAATTTTTTGTCGCATCGCATTATTTTTTAAAAAAAATTGTGTTGCAAAAACAATTTTTCATAGCTATTCGTAGAGTTTTGTGAGAATTTTTTTACGCGATCTCTATCTACAGCGCAAAAAAAGTTTGAAAATGTCCTTCGATTGATTTTACATTTCAGGTTCTTAGTCTTAAATTATGCATCATAATTTCTATCCAGAATTATTATTCTTATTATGTACACAAATTAAAAATTACTGCAGTTTTGAGTCATAAAATACAAAGATATAAAATGAAATTATTCGAGAGACGTAGTTGAGCTGAAGTGAGACAACTCTATTTCAGTTCAGTTGAAATTGCTGCAATACTTATTTTATTAACAGCATGTTTTCCTAAGCATATAGTTATATAATTTTTTATTCATAAAATGATCATTTTCAAAAAACGATATCAATGGTTAAAATATTATTTATAATAGAGGAGGTCACATGTATATCCATAAAAAATATTGCATTTACCATGATGGAAATGTTATTTTGCAATACATTGAAGTTATAAAATGAGTATTTTATAACTTTTAAGTATGAGTATTTTCACAATTTTTGAGTATGAGGATCTTATAACTTTTTTTAATGAGCATTTTGTGAGTAATTATACTAATAATAATTACTTCTAAACAACTTACTAAGTTCAGCTTAGGACGCATAAAATCTCTCCAGTTTTTCATAGTGAAACTTAATTTCTTCTTTTTTTCATTAAAGGATTAAAACTGCGAGTCATGAAGTGTTATTTTTTTTAATTTTCAGATTGAAAATAACCAAATCTTAAATGTTAAAAAAAATAAGATATCACAAAACATTCTTAAAATAGACTGAAAATATTCATTATGCTATATTTTCATATTGATCAAATTACTGTGAACTTTATGGATTTAATTAAAGGTTAAGCTCAATTTAATGCTTTTTCAAGTATGCTCTTACAGATCAAGATAATTTTAAACTATTTTTGATAGGTTTACTTATAAACTGACTTTTATTGAAGATTTTGTTTTTTTTCTTGCGTAAAACTCAAAGACAACTTTGATTTTAGAAATTCATTGACAATCAAATCCTATAAATAAAAGTTTGTTAAATCTTTAAATTACTGCGAGAAGTTTTATTTAAGAAATAATTTATCGCGAGATTACTCAATTCATCAAATATTTATAAGAGGTCTTAAGCCATCGCAATAAAGAACAATTTAATCTATTATAGACAAAGATTTTAACAAAAATATTTTCAAGTGTGCTTTTATTGTCCTAGATATTTTAAAGTTTATTTTCATGAAATTATTCGTAAAAAACTAAATACCAACTTTTAATAAAAAGTAATAATATTTTGTATTCTAGTGAAGAAATTATGCTTGAAAAACCATTAATGTATTAAAAACTTTTCAAAAGTTTGTCAAACAATGCAATATATATATATATTAATAGATTTTCTCAACGCAATAATAAATGTCAGATCAGTTTTCTTCAGCAAAACTATTCAGCTTATAAAACATTTAATTAAAAACATTATGTTAAATCATCTTAGTTAATAATTTTGAATAGAATACCAAACTCATTAATTTCGTTTTCAAGTAAACTTTTATATTTTCAAGTATTTCCAAGACATGCTTTATATATTTATTCATATAAAAAACGAACTTAAAAGCAATTTTTTTCAGTAAGCTAAAAAATAAAACATTTATTTCAAAATTCCATTGATAGATATGCAATTTTAATAAAAGTTTGTCAGATTATTCGATATCTATAATAGTTTTTCTTTAGGAAATAATCAATTCGTGAATCATTTTCCCCTTAAAAACCATTCAGCCCATCAAGTATTTAATGGAAGACTTTCAGTTATCTCAATTAAGAATAATTTTCTATCTATTACGGACTATGAAATTTCTTATCAATGTAGTCATTAAACCTAAAGAAGGATTTAACGAGAAATAATTGATTTTTTACTCAAGTAATTGATTCTTTAAGAGAATACTTAAATCATGTAAATGAGCCTAATTAGGGTTTATAGTTAAAAAACGGTTTTTAATGCTTTGTGTGATTACAGTTTTTTTTTTGTAAAGTAATAATCGTTAAGAGTATAGAGAAATAAACGTGAAGCTGTTGAGTTGATGTAATAAATGATTTGTGAATGCTTTTAGGATAGTTTTGTTTTTAAATTCGTAAACTTCTCTTTCAAGAAATATTGATTATCCGTTTTTAATTCCTTCAGAAAACGATATTTTAAATTAATCCTTTTCAGGAAAAATATATTGAAATTCTTTTGGAAAAAATTTAAATATGGGTTTATTAAAAAATAAACAAACAGAAGATATTATTTGCTTAGCCACTATAATTATTTCTCGCACTGCGATATCCAAATTAAAAAAAAAATAGGTACTTTGGGATTATCCCGTCGACCATTTTCGCCAAACCCGATATTATCGCCAAATCTAAAAACCGCGCCAAACCTAAAAATTAGCGCCAAAAGATTTGGCGAGCGTTGGCAGGTAGTCGGGATAATCCCAAAGAAGAATGATGCACTTAGGGATTATCCCGTCGACCATTTTCGTTATTTATATATTAATATATATATAATAATATACATTGATTTATATAATAATATATATGGTTATCATTAATTATTTATTATTTGTTCATTATTATGATTTAATAAATTTATTGTGATTACAATGTCAGAGATGCCAACTGCTCCGGACATGCCAAACTAATTAAAAAAACGGTAAATAACTTCAAAGTAAGTTTTGCAAAGATTTCACTACTTTTGCTTGCTTTTTAAATTGTAAAGCATGGCATAAGTACTATAAAGTGGTGAATTATATAAGCCTACGAATTATTTAGAAATGGTGGTAGATAAAAATCTACTTAATTGAATTTATTAAACCAAGAATCACAATTGAAAAGCAATCACTTTAAAATATATATTTGTTGTCCGGAGCAAGTTGGCATCTCTGCAATGTTTAGTTTGTAAAAACCAGCGCCAAACCTTAAAGCTGGCGCCAAAGGATTTAAAGAGCGTTGGCCCAAATCCCAAAGTACCAAAAAATCTTATTTTCGTCCTTTGTACTACCTTCAATGCAGCAAGCGACGGATTGCCTTTAAACCTTGTGCCAAATTCGGCAACTTTGTAGTGAGAACTTTTTTTTCATGACGTAGTTGATTTTAGGGATAGTTTTCTATTGATACGCCAAGTCCAAATCTACTGTTCCAAGACATTTTTTTGAAAACAATAAGGATTTTAGCGAGAAAGCCATTTTTGGAAGGTCATTATCGCTCTCATTGACGGATGTGAAAAAGTTCTCGAACTCAGACCTTTATTTGAGCGCTTAATAAATGTAAAAAGTAAAATTATTCGAAGTAGTAATGAAGGCTTGAATCAGCATGACAACACGCCATGCCACACTGCCTCCTTCGTGACCCACTTAAGTACCGACCTAACTGTTCTACTTATCTACTATGTTTCGGTCGTCGGGCTACCGAAGCGGGGGTGCCATCCCCTCCGCAGAGGATCAAAATTGCGATGGCATGTTTTCGGATTATCCTCAGGGATGTTTCCCAGAACGTCGCCAAAAGCCAATTGTGCAGCTACAATGCTAATTGTGCAGCTAATTGTACAACAACAACTATACCCCAAAGATCAAATATAGCTCTAGATTTTTCTTGTCTTTAAACTTGAAAACNTACGCCAAATCTTAAGCTACTGTTCCAAGACAATTTTTTGAAAACAGTAAGGATTTTAGAGAGGAAGCCATTTTTGGAAGGTCATTATCGCTCTCATTGACGCATGTGAAGAATTTCTCGAACTCAGACCTTTATTTGAGCACTTAATAAATGCAAAAAGTAAAATTATTCGAAATAGTAATGAAGGCTTGAATCAGTATGACAACACGCTATGTCATACTGCCTCCTTCGTGACCCACTTAAGTACCGCTTACTGCCATCCCCTCTGCAGAGGATCAAAATTGCGATGGCATGTTTTCGGATTATCCTCAGGGATGTTTCCCAGACCGTCGCCAAAAGCCAATTGTGCAGTTCTAGTGCGACGTAAGTGAACAACAACAACTATACCCCAAAGATCAAATATAGCTCTAGATTTTTCTTGTCTTTAAACTTGAAAACCAGAAACATTTGAGCATGTGAAAGAACCCTTGAGCTTGAAACACTTGGAAACATATCCAGAAGATTCTTGCAATAAGACTGTAACACAGTCTGTCCATCTAAATAACCATACAGATTTTATATATTTTTTATTTTATAGCCGTAGTTGAACAGCCGACCCAATTTCATGGGTTTACGACTACTTATGTTCAACCCCATAGCATTGTAATTTCGAACCCAATCCAGAAGTTAAGGGAACTCCTGGATCGAGTATTGGTAGAAATTTGCCTTCGTGGAGGACTTTTTGATGGAGCTTACCCGCATTTGCGTTAAATGGAGAGGAAGACCACGAGAACCTCCCACGGTTAGCTTGACTGCAAGGTGACTCTAACCCATGATGTATCTACCACTGGGGATATTTCACGTCAGCACTGTGGTCGGTGCAAGCTGGATGCGGAATTTGCATCGACTGGGATTCGAACCCGGTTCGTCTCATTGGAAGGCGAACGCTCTATCCCCTGAGCCATTGTGGCTCAACCATACAGATTGCGGTTAAGAACATTTCCTTGCCTTTAAGGTTTTTAAACCTTGTACAACGAATTGGTTAAAAAAAAACGTGAATACAAAACTTTACGGCCTTGTAACCATTCGCAGCAAGCGTGGTTTCAAAATCGCAAAAATGAAATTTTGCTAGAAATTGAAGTTAGGTTACGTTAAGCTTTTCATCATGTAATGGGCATTGTAGTTAAGTGATATTTGAGTTTCGTTTCGCGACATAAAATTGTGGCTTAATTGTCTATCAATATCTTAATATAAAAATTTGGCTTAATTAGTCAATCTGGTAGTGCCATCTAGCGCGAAAGATGAGAGATGGGAAATGCTACACTTTTTGTGCTAAGCAGCTTTGTGGTGCTGCTATCTATTTGCGAATGAGAGTTTTGTATTTTAATAATCCTGGGCCACCAATTAGAGAGTTCATGTATGGAAAGACTGGAAGAAACATTGTGGAGTCAACGTTGAGATTCGAACAATGTTTATGCAATCGTAAGATTGACTGATCAGTCCTTTAAGCTAAAGCATGCACCAAACTACAAAGAGCTAAGTGGCTTCATAAGTTTTATCTAGTATTCGCGAATAAAATTCTGATAGTTTTACTGCACCAGGTGAAAATAGTCAAGGGACGATTTTTCTCTCAAACACCTTGAATATCATTTTTTATGGTAATTTCACTGTTTTGGTAGAATGCGTTAAAATAAAAATTAAATAAATTGTTATTTAGCCATTTTTTGTAGAAATTTTCTAACAGTTTACAACACTATATTATGGAACATTAACATTAGGAACTTAACATTTGGAACTATACTTAACATTAGGAAGTTAAGAATCTAGTACAGTAGCACTTGTAATCTTTTTATCATTGAAATGACATGTTACCGATAGGCCATGTTAAGTGCAGGAAAAATAAACTTATAACAATGAAGTGTTTTAAAAATAAGCGAGATGAACGAGTCTTTCAATATTGGAAATAATTTTATACTTAAATAAGAAACAATTAACAAAAGTTAACATTTTTTACACATTTGAAACTTATTTTTCTTTGCTCCCTAAGAACCGCTTATTTTTTAAAAAGAGAAACATATAAATATAAGATTGTTGAGTAGAGAATTTCAAATAGATACTTTTCATTCTTCAGGCTGTGAGTTTTCTTATTTTTCATGTCACAGAAAAAATAACATCTTGAAAGATTTTAAGAAAGGTTTTGCTAAAGGCTAAACAAATTAAAGAGAGTCGCATTCTTTTTTAAGAAAATAAACTCTCAAAGATATTTTTCCTCTAAGTGCGTATAAATGTAAAAACTTATTCTTACTTTGAAATTAGAAATTCAGCAAATAAAGCAAATTTTGTGTTATTTTTAATGAAACACGTTTAAAAAAAGAACTTTTAGTTACTCTTTTTACTAATTAATTCATATTCATTCATTATTAATTTTTGAATTTATGAAAAATATTCATTATTTTCCTTTTTCTATTCATTTACACGCAGTAAAAAATGAATATTCGAATATCACGAAACTTGTTATTTACAAAACCGTTTTCTGGTATATGCTCCAAGCGAATTATTCGTCAGAGTGACGAAATAACTATTGTCTCTTCGTCAAGGAAAGGAATTTCGTCAAAATAAAAATAAAATATTTCGCCATTCTATTTTTTTACAAAAAAAAGAAAGAAAAAAGCAATCTTGTAATACTTAAAGTATTAAACTTTGCTGATAATCACTTTGTTGTGACCACCATACAGGTGGATCAATATCACCCTAACAACTCAAGAACAAGTGCTCATGCCCGAAGCGGGATTCGATCCCAGCGTCTTTCTGGGACGAGGTCAATTCCTTGACTACCACCTAGTAAAGGAGTTGAAAGGATAGAAAGTAAAAATAAGTGACAACCAGTCTGCTTACGTGGTCACTTTACTTTCGATCGTTTAGTCTTCATCTCGCAATACATTACGATGAGGTTTCGAATTTAGGAGACATTTTCGTCATTTATTTAAGAGTTCGCTCTTCGTCACTAATCACGTGATTTCGTAATGATATTAATTAAAATTAACGAGTTACAGCTCAAGGATTGCTGAATCGTCAAAAGTGAGAGTTTTTTTTCTGAGAGTGCATAAACAACGCTTAAAATTGGTGGCTTGAAAATGCTTTCACAATTTAAGAACTAGCATTTTATAGTTGCTATTTAAGATTATATCCATTATAAAATTAAAGTAAATCATGAAATAATGATATACGTGTGTCTCTTAAACATATTTATGTATGAAGGACATACACGTTTATTCATAAATCGTAATTATAAATTAAATTAAATCTTGTAATTATAAATTAAATTAAATCTTAAAACAATTTTTTCCACATTTGCTTTAATTTAATTTGACATGTGCGAAAATTTTTGCTTGTGATAATTTTCTGAACTAAATGAACATAAAATATAATAATAAAATATAAGTTATAAGGGATAAGGTTAGTGGGACCAAATGCGACGCGATTTCATATAAGGTAGTCGCATTCGGTATTTTATTAGACATAACCACAGAAAATGATGGCTAAATTATTACGGCTAAATTACTATGGCCGTAATACTTAAATTATTAAAGTATTACTGCTAAATTATTTTGATAAAAGATCCAAAATTTAAATAAAATTGGTGAAATAGTTCTTGTGAAATTAAATTTAAAATGTACAATTTTTTTTAAAAATTTGATAACACAAAAACTATTTAATTTAATTCAACAACATATTTTGCCCTATTGTTATATTTAACTGTCTCTTCTTAATTTTTAATATTCGTTGCTTACAAACACTCGTCTACCAAACCAACATCTATAGTTTATTTATAGATAAAAAAATGTCAGAAAAGGTTTATATATTAAAAAAATAGATTACTTAATAAAATAAAAGAAAAAATAATTTAATGAAACAATAAAATGGTAAAATTAATTAAAGATGAAATTAAGTAAAGATAAAGCAATACTTAAAAAGATAAGGAAGAAATTTAATAAAATAAATGAAAATAAAAGACAATAAATTAGGATCTTAAATTTTAGTTTAGCATGTTTACAAACATTATCTATTTAGTTACATTACTATAAAATATCAGGAACGATACGAAGGTAAAATAGAAAGAAAATGTAACAAAAAAATTCACAATAAAAAAATGTATACTAAAATATGAAGATAAAATATTAAAAATTTTCTCGAACTAGTTTTTTTATTTGCAAACACTTTATTTCCAAACAAATCTATTTAGTAGCGTTCTACTCAATATCAGGAAAGGTGTGAAGTAAAAAATAATAATAAAATGAAATCAAAGAAAAATTAAATAAAATAAAATAGAAATATAATAAATGCGAAATAAATATAGATGTAAAATAAAACAAGAGGTGATTTAAAAATAAGGAATAAAAATTAAATATAAAACTAGTTAAAAAAACAAAATTAAAGCTTTCTTAGTTATTGAACAAGGAGATGTTTAGTCTTATTTGAATGTACATAATCCAAAATGCTAATTCTTTCTAACAATTACCAAAAATAAAGTTTTTTAAAAAAATATATTAAGTCATTAATTTAGCTTTATTTTATTAAGTGTGACATTCTGTTATAGATTATTTTTAAAATTATTTCTTAATTAGATATGTAATGTTATACTGAAAAAAAAATTAGAAGTGAATAATTAAATATTTGAAGCAGTTGTACTAATGTAGCAGTCAGATATTAAGTCTGAGTTTTGTCACTTCCTGTAGAGAAGTATAATGGAAAGAAAATGACTTTTATTAGATATTTTTCTGATACACGTCACATTCACAAGTAATTAATTATGTATCCGAATTATATATACTCCACGGAAATAATGCATATGATATGAGTTCGTTGCACGCTTATCCGTAATTCATATTCATGAATACTTCTACACTTCTTGATGTGGTCTGATTTTATCATTTGATAACTTTTTTATGTTGATTCCCTGGCATTAATAAAGATTTTTAGCCCTAATGAATGCTTTTAGCCTCTTAGTTTAAATGATTTATAGCTTCATTGTCATATAGTACTATCTGCGGTATATTTATTTAAAAAAAATATAAAATTAAATACATATTTATTAAATGTTATGTAAAAATCACTAAATTGATTTTTATAAATTATTATATTTTGTTTGCCAATAAATACGAAGGAATAAATCAAGGAAACTTTAAAAAAACTTCATTTTCTTCTTAACAAATAAAATTTAAATTAAACAAAAAAAAAAAGATGCGAAAATAAAATAATAAAAAAGCAAATAAAACATGCTTTTTAGGTGTAGGGGAGAGTGGGGTCAATTGTAGCAGGGTACGATTGTAACAGAGCAAAAATTTCGAGTGTCGGGGCTCTAGCTTTGGTTCCTAGGTGGCGCACAAAGTGTATTTAATAAATCTACGTGTACACCCCTGCTGGCAACCATTTTTATGTACTTTTGAAAGAGTTACATCACAAAAGATATTTTTACACTACGTAAGCACTTTTTTTTGGTACTATATTGTAACAAAGTAATTTTGTTTAAACAAATAAAAATTATTAGCCAAATGTGTAAGTGGACATCTTAATTAACATTAAAAAAAAGATTATTTTTGTTAATTAACTAGCATTGTGTTTATTAAATGAAGCTGAAATGGCGTCTTGGGCACGATTGTAACAATAAGTAATGGGGCGAATGTAACAGCTGAAAATAAATAACCTTATGTTTACAAACCATTACTTAACTCTTTAAGAACCACCAGTAGTTTCCTTTATCATTTATATTATGTTGCATGTGCATTATTTTATTTGTCACCTATCACAGCATAAATTAAAATTTTTAACCCCTTAAAGTTGAAAGTTTAACCCTTTAGGTCTCTGCTCATTATTATTTTTACTCCTAAAATATCACTACTATTTTGATCACTAAAAGAATATATCACAACTATGATAATATGTATAATTAACTATGTTTTAGTTGAATTTATGAACTGTTACAATTGTAAGTGGGGACAATTGTAACAAGTGCACGACTGTCAAAAATTGTTAATAACTAATATAATAACATTTAAAATAAAGTATTTATTTCTTTTTTCTAGTAGAGGATAGTCAACTTTACTCGTCTGTCAATTAATACTAATAATATATTGGATTTTTCGTTAGTTAAAAACAGTTAAGTAAAAAATTTTACAATTTTCCCCAAAAATTTTACAATTTTCCTCCCCTACTAAAATAAAGAAAATAGTTCTATTTTTGATTTATTAAAAAGCATGTGGGAATTCAGGTTTTTATAGAAATTTATTGAAAATATATGAAGAGCTTCCTTATTGTTCCTCATATTTTATCTACTATAGTCCAGTTTAAAAAAATGAGTTTTCTTTATTTTGGTTATTTTATTTATTTTAGCCTAATTGAACTATTTAGTTGTTAGGTTGGATATTGGTTGAATATTCAAATTACATTTAAGTCTGTCTGAGCTGTCAAAAGTAATTGGCCAGTTAAGCATTGCTCTCAAGTGCTAAAAACTATTCGATACATTACGTAAAATTTCGGGTTAAATCATAATGAAAAGTACTGAGTCGATACTTTTTACAGTAAAATCCCATTTTACTTAAAATGTTTGACACAAAAAGTTTGATATACCGTGATTTTTACAGTATTTACTGTAAAACCAGGTGCAGTAATATATATTGTAAAATCATTGAATCACTGTAATTAAATAAATATCACTCTACGAATTAAGGTATAAAATTTCACGATATGTATGGATTTTATTGTAAAATCAGTAAAATGGGTGTAACGGACTCTGCACTCAGAATGTCTGAAATTTTTATCGTAATTTGATGAGGAATTGATTACATTGTATCGAATTCCGAATCTCGATCTAGTCGAAAAACAGTTGAATCTGAATTCGAAAACCACTATCAGCAGGTTTCATCTTAAAAATAATAAAACGCACTTTAAAAAAGAGACTTTTATTTATTTACTTTTTACTTATCCATTCGAATTATGACATTATTTTTCATTTCGCTATTTATAGATAGTTTTAAGAGAATTGAAAATTTTTGGCAAGCAATTAGAAAATTCGTTTATTCAAAGACGGTTCTATGCAAAAAATAACTTTTAGTAAATATTTCATTGTTATTTTATTTGTTAATATCTAACACATTTTTGTTATTTTATTTAATAACAGTTGAAATTAGTTTCGATTGTAAGGTGCGTAATTTTTTGAATAATTTAAAGAAATATAATTTTAAAAGAAATGCAAAACGCGTGGGCGGAGTTGATCCAATAGTTACTGAGAAATCACAAAAAAATACAACATTTAAAAAAACTAATTTCTGATACAAAATTTTTTGAAACTAACAATTCAACTGATGTTGCTCAAATTTTGTATATGGTCTAAGTTACATTCTTTAAAATGATTTAAAAAAATTGTATACCTTGCCATTTAAAATGGTTTTGACAATTAATAAATAAAATAGTTATAAATATTTACCAAAAATTAATGTTTGCCTGAAATTACCATTGGATAAACGAGTTTTATAATTGTGTGCCAAATGTTTTAAAATTAAGGGGAGCAAACTTTGGAAAGTTTTGACAAACTTTGGAGGTAAAAAATCCGTCAGAAAATAAGGCGCGTTTATTCAGAGGAAGTAATACAATTTTATGTCTTATTTCATCACTTAAAATATCGTCTGCACTAATTTATTCTTATATTGGGAGTTATCGCCTCGAACCATTAAGTTTGAGTTCTGAAACGTCAAGATCCGATCATTAGATCGAAAGTTATTCACGGTGATCTGTTTCTTTTACGCATTGTATTTTTCATAATGGTGATATGTGTAGCAAATTTTCTATTAAACCATTTTTCCTGACTTTTAATTTTTACGAATGCGAAGACACTATATTATACTTTTAAATTCCTTATTCTTATGCCATTTTAACTTTCCCCCTTTCTTACTTTTCCATAAATTAGCATATTCAGGTACCTCTTGAAATTAATCTAATTCCTTTTACGCCGCGAAATGAAATGTAATTGTTAACTCTTTTCTAAGCCATTTAAAAAGAATCTTTATAAGGAATTTTTCATTAAATTATCTTTTGAAAAATCACTTCCTTTATATTTTAACGATTTGGAGTCATTAGAATTAGTATTTCCCTTTCCAATTTTAGTTAAAAAGATACAATTTATCTAATTTTTATTTCACGCTTTCAATATTCCTTGTTCTTCTTTCTATACAAAATGCGGGGGAATATTTAACAATGTTTATGACATTACCACAAAATCATAACTCATTTATTTCGATTTTTCTATTTAAATGTCTTCTCTAGTTCTTTTGTTTTGAATGTTTTGACTTCTAAATGAAATTACGAAAGTGATTCCCTATCGCACTTCCTCTCATTTATGTTTAGGAAAGAAAAAAAAAAGGAATTGCATCGGATTTTCTTTTAAAAATTATGCTCAGGTTGGTTGATAATTACGAAGTAATGTGTATGTATGCAAATTTTGTTTGATTTTTTTGATCCTCAAATTAATTTCAGCAACTTCGGTGGATTTTATCTTGTTAACGGTTTGAAGTAATAGAATATTTTCAACAAAATTTTGTTTTTAGATATAGAGTTAATATATTAATTCAAATGAACGAAAACATTCGAATTTAACTAGTAATTAACTATAATAATAGCAGTATTTAACATTAAGAAAAGTATCACAAAAAGGAAAAACTATTGCTTTCTTTACTGTTAAAACTTTTGTTGCATGTACTCCACGGAATAAAGATTTTTGAAAACTAATATACTGTATGATATGAAACTTTTTGTTAAAAAATATCATAATTCTCTTGATGAAAACCGAAATATAAACATATACATTTAAACCTTTCACTTGGTGTTTTTTCCGTTCATAATGGAACAATATACCGTAAATTCTGGTTTTCAAAATCATAGTTTCAAAATCATGTTACCACTCATTTAGCAAAGAATACAAAACTGAAAAAGTAGATCTAACAGAACAAATGAGTTTTATGCCATGATCTAAGGTATGAAGAAAATTTTACCAAATTTACCAAATTTTATCACATTTTATAAAGCCAAATTTTATTGCCAATTTTACCAAAATTCTTACCAAACCGCTTCAGTAAAAATTTAAGAGTGATTTGGTTACCCCATGGTAGGTTTTACCATATTCTGGTTGTTTTGACCATACTTTGTTTTCCCAGTGTACAATCCTGATTACGTTTCAAAAAATTAAAAATTTTCATATGTATTAATTTATATTTCTATAAATTTGGTATATAAATAAAGAATTTGCAATAATCGCCCAGTATTGTTAAAATACAGGGACAATTTATTAATAAAAGTAATTACATTCAATTATTTCCTCCTACTCTACAGAAAATACTTATTATTTGCAATTCAAATACAGTTGAAAATTGCAAAATTTTTTATTTGATTATACTTGAAATTTAATTTCATTAAAAATTGTATTTTGCAGAAATATTTTCTTTTTAAAAAAATAAAAGCCAACAGCAATCACTTTTGTGGAACATTTATGTGGATCTATACATGCCATTGGTTCAAGCAGAATTTGATAAGTATAAGACTAACCTATGGAGACTTACATGTTTCTTTTACATAAAACTAGCTTTTAAACTAAACTATGAATCTATTAAAAAGTAATACATTCAGAATTGTAAGCAATTTGTACTTGTAATCATGTAAAGTTATTTTTGTGTTCCTTGTATACAATATTTATTCGTAATTTAATTCCAAATGCAGATTAATTACCATCTAGTATCAAAATATAAAGCTGAAGCTTTTATCTACTTTAACGTTAAAGTTATAATTTTTTGAAACATAAAATTGAAAATAGATTTAAACCATTAATCAAATAATGCTATCAGTAAACGTATATTAACAATCAATGTTTTACATTTTTTAATTAATTTCAAATAAAAAATAAAGTAGTAAACCATCTTTTTCTTTTATATTAACATTTATAAGTATTCTTATCGAAGTAAATCCTAATTTATCTTACATGTTAAACTTGATTTTAACTCCTATGATTTAGCCCCAATCTAGGACAGTAAATAAGAAAACGTGAATTTTTCGAAAAATATCTGGCATAAAAAAAAACAAGGTTAACATTTTTTTAACAATTTTTTTTTTATTGAACGCGAATAATAATAAATTAATTACTTCAGAGTGAACAAATATATACTTTCTATATTTTTTGAGGAGCAACTATCTTCATGTTTAGGATGCATAAAAAAGTTTTAAGTCTTATCTAATCGTTATTAGCTACATAACGTGAAGAAAAAATTACTATCGAACTCTATACTTTTTTTATGGAACATTTTTCTGACATTTTAACGCTCTGGAATAATTTATGTACTAATGAGAAAATGTTTCATGGCTTAGATGCTAAAGTTTGTTTCAAAAAATTAAACACGAAGAAAGAAAAGGAAAGTGGCAAGTCCTTTTTTATGGTACTTTTCGTTTATTTGTTCATTTTTTCTGAGAAGATAAATAGTTTAACAACGATGTTTAAAATAAATATGATAACACGTTTGACTTTATTCCAAAAATTATTTTGCGTCTAGATTGACCTCTTCACTACTGAAGTATAAAAAGATACAGGAAAAAAATATTTTACAGTTCCGAATTTTTATTTTACTGTCATAAGTCAGAATAAGATAAACACAATTTGAATTATACTGTCAGGGGCCAAAAGTTTCAGGTACACATGCGAGGACCTGATATTTTAACTAATTAAGGGAAAATTGATATCTCAAGTGTTGAAATGCAGTAGGAGCATACGTAAAAGTAGAAACAAACATTCGTATTGTTATATTATGGTCTACTTAAATACAATCATGAATAAATTAAATAATTTTTTAGAAAAAAAAAACAAATTTAAAAAATATTAATGTCCATCTAAGTGCAATGCATATAACTTATAACTGCATCAAATCTCAGTTTCAAAACTATTTTAATTATGTAAACCACGCAAAATAAATAATTATCAAAAAAGAGTCTGACATTAATTCTAAAATACAATATTTAATTCTTGGGGGTAAAATTTTAAAATTATAAAAAAAAAAACGCAAAAAATTGAACTTATTAAATACATGTATGCATCTTAAGAGGAACAATAGAATAAAATACACATGAAATATTTCTAAGTAAATATAAAATAAAATAACTTAAAATACTATGAGACCTAATCTGACTACTATGCTGTCATGTATTTCACCATACATACCAAGATACATCATGGACCTGCATGTTCTTGACCTTAATATTTTTAAAAATGGAGTAAATATAAATTTGAAAGATTCATACAGATATCACCTAACTGATAAGTCAAAAGAAAGAAGTAATTATTTTCAGATTAACTAAATTATGTAATATTAATAGATTACTTATAAGCTCGTGGACTAAGTGTTATTTTTCGAAAACTACGAGTGTACATGTGGAATTCTACCCAAATAACTTGCATGTTCAGTACCTATTCGAATACTCAGAAAGCTTAAACGTCCACGACATGTTTTAGAGAGTGTGAAACTAAAATTTTTCTTATAACTAGGAGGCTCCGCCCCCTGCTCGCTAACGCTCGCCAACCCCCGAGAATTGCTACGCAATCCTATGTGGTTCACGCCGTGAACCATGGCTCGCTGCGCTCGCTCGCCAATGAACACAATGTTCTAGCACAAAGACATAATATATTATCATCAAAGACATAGTATTTTA
>NC_092206.1:28254889-28277571 GCF_043381705.1 Parasteatoda tepidariorum | reverse complement strand
ATTCCTTTCTAGCAAGCCTATTAATGTCCGATGGCCCATTGACTTGAAAAAATATTCTATACATATGAAATTGACAGTGGGCGGGGGTACCCGCTGGGCGGGGCTACCCGACTCTCCCCTACATGTATCTTAAAGGGAACAATTAAATAAAATACACATAAAATATTACTAAATAAATATAAAATATTACTAAACAAATATAAAATAAAATACTTAAAATACTATGAGACCTAACCTGACTACTATGCTGTCATGTATTTCACCATACATACCAAGATAGACAAACATGAACCTGCATGTTCTTGACCTTAATATTTTTAAATAGTAAATAAATATAAATTTAAACGATTCATACAGATCACCTAACTGCTAAGCCAAAGGAAAAGGTGATTATTTTCAGATTAACAAAATTATGTAATATTAATAAATTACTTATAAGCACGTGGATTAAGTGTTATATTTCGAAAACTACTTGTTTTTTTGTGTAGAATTCTACCCAAATAACTTGCATGTTCTGTGCCTATTCGAATTCTCAGAAAGCTTAAACGTCCACGACATGTTTCAGAGAATGCAAAACTAAAAATTTGCCTATAATGTTTTTAAAAACTCAAGAATCAGGTTTTTGAGGTGTAGGAGTCATCTAAAACGCTAGAAATTCGATGCAGCACCATATTGAAGCAAGAGTGATAGGTGAAAATTTTGAGTAACTCATGTAGCAAGTAGCTGTGTTCGAATTTAATTCCTTCCTCTACCACACTTGCAAGCCTGTTCTGCTTGTAGTAAAATACCATGTATACATTTTAATTCGGGTAAAAGAATAAAAAATGTCCCCAGGATTCCGATAAAATAATTAATACTGTCTACCAATTATAAAAACATTATGTTTAGGCATTCCTTCTTCAGAAATTCTCATAGCTTGTTCTTCAAATAATGTAAGGAAATAACACCTTGTTAAAATCTTGGTGTCATTTCGTTTTGTATTAAGAAACTCCCTGCTTCTTCGAAAGTTGTAGAGAAAGCTCGTGGGGTTGTCAAAATTAAATATATTTTCAAATCTGGAAATTTTAAGAAACTTTTTTTAAAAAAAATAGTAAGCTGAAATAGATAGATTTTTCGATAAAAATGTAATGCGATTCGAATCAAAAGTGCTTTCTTACGAAGCTAATTTATTTTCCTATTAGTTATAATTCATCCGTTTAAGTTAAATGATACTTTTTTCCTACTTTATAGTTGGAATTCTTAATTTAAATTATAATTTTAAATAAGAATTGATTGGTAACTCTGTAAAAAATACTAATCAATTACTGGAGCTTTGGGTGCATTATTCCGAAAAATCTATTTTTACTGTAAAATATTATACAGTTCTTTTTACAAAAATATTTAATTAGAGTAAATTAGTAATTTTACGGTAATTATTACGAGATATCCTATCTTTTGTTCCGTATCACGTTTCGTTAAAAATGGATTTTATGGTATTTCAGCATGTCTTACTGAAGCGATGGCTATTATGATTTTGGCAAAATTAACAGTAACATATGGTTTTATAATATGCATTAAAATTTGGTAAATTTGGTAATTTTACTATGATAGATTAGAACACGGCATAAAAAAACATTTATTCTGTTTGTAATTTGATTCGACATTTTTTACAGTGCAGTTAAGAATAAAAATTAAGTTACAGTGACTGAATTTTTAATTTTACTGTTCAATTTAACCCATGCATTATTATTTTTTTAATTAATGAATTTGTATAGTATCTAAATTAGTGAATATTTATATTGAAATTATTAAGCAATTTTATTCTAGTTTTAAATGAAGCAAAAACGCATAAAAGGAATAATAGTTCATTATTTAATTTTAATGCAAATACTTTAATATTTTGTAAATTTAAATTGCACTCAGAAATAAACAAAATAATCAGACATTGAAATATGACCAAAAGATAATGTGAAAAATATATTATTTTTATTGTTAAGGTAGTCAAAAATAATTTTCTGAATAGTTGATTATGATATATTTTGATCTAAATTTTCAATTACATGAAATTCATGTCAGAACATGTTACTGTTTGGGCTATAAAGTTTAATAATTAGAGATGGCATCTTACCATTTCTAACTATCGAAACCTTTGATCGAAATGAGAAATGATCAGCAATTTCATGCCGCATTCAATTTCCTACACTACAAATGAGAATTGGTTCGAAGTGACATAAAAGCAAATTGGAAAGTTTTAATGATATTGAAAACAAGAGCATAATTTTAACTAATGAAAATATTTGTTTTAAGAGCTATACAGAAATATCAAAATGCAAAATTCAAACGTTATTTTTATTGTTCTGTTTCAAATTTTACTTGATCCAACGATATATGCATAACAAAATTATTGAAACCAGAAAAAAATTAGGAAAAAATAACATATTAATNAGTTTACAAAAGAAATTAAATATTTAAAAAATTATTTAAGGGGCATATACACCTAGGTATGTCGGAAAAAAATCGATTTTTTATCTCATCTAATTATGTTCTTCACTGTTTCAAGAATCATAATCCCAAACATTAAAACGAAATAATAAATGAGAGGACTAGAATTAAAAACCCCAGTTTTTTTTTTCAAGAAAGAAAAAAATTTTTTTTTTTTTAAATTATAAAAAAAATTAATTGTAGGGGGGATCTGAGTCTATGACCCCCCCAGGAAAGGAAAGATTTCTGGATCCGCCCCTGGTATAGGCATTCCTTCTTCAGAAATTCTCATAGTTCGAGTTAATTATATTTGTTTTTCAAATAATGTAAGAAAATAACATCTTGTTCAAATCTTGGTGTCATTTTGTTTTGTATTAAGAAACTCCGTGCTTCTTCGAAAGCTGCAGAGAAAGCTCGTGGGGTTGTCAACATTAAACACTTTTTCAAATCTGAAAATTTTTAGAAACGTTTTTTTTTCTTTAAATAGTAAACTGAAATAGATAGTTCCGAAAAAAATCGATTGCGATTCGAATCAAAAGTGCTCTCTTACGAAGCTAATTTATTTTCCTATTAGTTATAATTCATCCATTTAAGTTAAATGATACGCTTTACCTAAGTTGAAATTCTTAATTTAAATTATAATATTATAAGAATTGATTCTTAACTCGATGAAAATTACTGATCAAGTACCGGAACTTTGGGTGCATTATTCTGAAAAATCTATTTTTACTGTAAAATATTATATCGTACTTTTTATAGCAATATTTAATTAGAGTGAATTAGTAATTATTACTGTAAAATTTACGGTACATCATACTTTTTGTTCTATACCATGTTTCGGTAAAAATGGATTTTACGGTAACTCGGTATGTCTTACTGAAGCGATGGTTATGTAATAACAATAAGATATGGTTCTATAATATGCGTTAAAATTTGGTAAATTTGGAAATTTTATTATGATAGATTAGGGCATGGCATAAAAACCATTTATTCGATTTGTAATTTGATCCAAAATTTTTTACAGTGCAGTTTAGAATGAAAATTAAGTTACAGTGATTGAATTTTTAATTTTACTGTTCAATTTAACCCGTGCATTATTATTTTTTTAATTAATGGAATTATATAGTATCTAAATTAGTGAATATTTATATTGAAATTATTAAGAAATTTTATTCCAGTTTTAAATGAAGCAAAAACGCATACAACGAATAAAAGCTCATTATTTAATTTTAATGCAAATACTTTCATATTTCGTAAATTTAAATAGCACTCAGAAATAAACAAAATAATCAGACAATGAAATATGACCAAAAGATAATGTGAAAAATATATTATTTTTGTTGTTAAAGTAGTCAAAAATAATTTTCTGAATAGTTGATTATGATATATTTTGATCTAAATTTTCAATTACATGAAATTCATGTCAGAACATGTTACTGTTTGGGCTATAAAGTTTAATAATTAGAGATGGCATCTTACCATTTCTAACTATCGAAACCTTTGATCGAAATGAGAAATGATCAGCAATTTCATGCCGCATTCAATTTCCTACACTACAAATGAGAATTGGTTCGAAGTGACATAAAAGCAAATTGGAAAGTTTTAATGATATTGAAAACAAGAGCATAATTTTAACTAATGAAAATATTTGTTTTAAGAGCTATACAGAAATATCAAAATGCAAAATTCAAACGTTATTTTTATTGTTCTGTTTCAAATTTTACTTGATCCAACGATATATGCATAACAAAATTATTGAAACCAGAAAAAAATTAGGAAAAAATAACATATTAATATTTACAGTGATCATTATAATGCTACATCTGTTACAAAAAATAGTTTCCTTGTTTAATATGAATTTCGGTTGAGCATTTAACGCCTTGCAAACACTTTTGAATATTCTATATATTTTGGAATTTGTTTTGATTATTTTTGAATAAATAAATATGCATCAAAATAAAGTATATTTTTTAACATTTATATTGCTGATGAGTAAATTTGTAGCACTTGAAAATCTGCTCTATTTGATATCGTCAAAAATGCTCATGACTTTTGTAGAGGTAAATTAATAAAAAAAACGGGGATAGAAATCAAAATAAATAGGAAATATCGTATCTGTGTACGTCTAATTAAAATTTGGTTTACATTTTATGAACGTATGGAATTGATCAAACTCTCCATTTAAGTTTTCCTCTGAAGAAGGGAATCGAACTTAATCAAGCTGACACCAGATTGAAAGATGAATGGTATACACTTTAAAATACGCTAGAGAAATTTTGACCAAAATGACCATAAATGATCCTTCTCAAATTTAATTTCCGCAATCAAGAGCAAAGTGTAAAATTTAAAGTAAGAAAAAAAATGAGATATGTGAAATTAAAATAAGCTGTACTTTGTGAAAAGATTTCTTGAAATATTGCATCAAATTTTTCTCCACAAAGTTGGAAACCGGAAAGGTTGAAAATCCTGCTGACATCATTTTCTGTAACGTAACTATGTATGAAATCTTTGTGTACTACAGATTTCTTAAGATGGGCAGTATACGACAAACGCTTGTATGCTGTAAAAAATTCCGGATCAAATTATGTTAAAATGTACCATCACTCAGATTCCTGGTATTTTTAACCCTAAAATAAATTTTTACCGAAACATGTCATGAAGTAAAAATCTGATATATCGTAATTTTTACAGTAATAATTACCGTAAAATCACACTTATTAAATAAATATTACTGTGAAAATTACGCATAAGATTTTACGGTAAAAATGGATTTTACGGATGATGCACCAAATATGCCGGTACTTTATACAGTAGTTTAATCCGGAAATTTTTACAGTGAACCAAGAATAAAGTGTATAAAAAATTTAAACAAAACTTAGATATGTGAAATTAAAATAAATGAACTCTAGTGAATAAAGGAATGAATAAATGAACTCTGTTAAATGAAGTCCTGAAATATTACAGGAGACATTTCCTGAATATTACAGAAGACGGGAGATTGTCTTTGGCAAAGTTGTCAGAGAGCAACTGAAAAATCTTCCGACCATCATTTGCTGTAACATAACCATGTATGAAATCTTCGTGTACTACAGATTTCTTCAGATGCTTAGCGTACGGTAAAAGTTTTCTGTACGGTGTACATTTGACGTCAAGAGATAAATAAAAGAGAAAAAAAGCAAGATACTTATGTTGCATGCGTGATTTATATTTTTCATTTTTCAAAATATCTTCAATATTTAATAATTGCATTCAAATTAAATCTATAAAAACGGACACATAATTAAAACTGATAGTAAACATGAATTAGATGCATTATTTCCTAGGATAAGTTAGCTCTATGGTATTCTTAATTCCCACTATTATTTATTTATTTATATATAATCGTCTTTTAACTGCCTACTCAATCTTGAATTAACGGTTACCAATGTTCAACTCCGTAGCCTTGTAATTTGGAACCTATTCCAGGAAACTCCTGGGACCCAACAAATTAACACCTCGATCAAGTATTTTATATTATTTTACAATCGTCGTTGAACAGCGGACCCAATTTTATGGGTTTATGACCACTAATGTTCAACTATGTATCCTTGTAGTTTTGAACCCAATCCAGAAGACAAATGAATTCCTGGATCAAGTATTAGGAGAAATTTGCTTTCGTGGAGGACTTTTTTGATGAAGTTAACCAGCATTTGCCTTACATGGAGAGGAAAACCACGAGAACCTCCCAAGGTTAGCCTGGCGGCAAGGGGACTCTAACCCATGATCCGTCTACCACTGAGTATATTTCACGTCAGCGCTGTGGTCAGTGCTAGCCGGATGTGGATTCGCCTCAACCAGTCTTCGCTGGCGAACTCTCTATCCCCTGAGCCACTGCGGCCTTCTATCAAGTATTGGGAGAAATTGCCTTCGAGGAGAATTTTTTCATGAAACTAACCTGCATTTACGTAACACGGAAAGGAAAACCATGAAAACCTGAAAATGTTAGCTCGACGTTAAGGTGTTCACGCAATTGCAAGGGGACCCACGATACGTCTACCACTGATGATTTTTTACGCCTTGTGGTTGGAACGAACCGGGTACGGAATTGGTATCGATCAATTATCACTGGGATTCGAACCAGGGCCATTACTTAAGAGGAGAGCGTTTTATTCCCTGAACTACCACGGCTGGATTCCCACTGTTAGACTTTTTTTAATAGAATTTCATTGCAATGTATTTATTATTATTAGTAGTAATATATTTACGAAGCTCACTTTTTCGCTTTATGCGCATTTAACAATCCGTAAATTTCTATCAAAAACAGCTATCTTATATAAATCCCCCCCCCCCNCTTATATAAATTTCCCCCCCGTTCATAACATTGCTTGATATTAAACTGCTACGCAGCCTCTTCTTTAGTCTTCATTGTTTGTTATTTTTCCTATATCTAAGTAATAAATGTCTTATTAAATTAGTGATGGTCGTTGCCTTTTCCCATACATATTTTATTTATATTTCCTTTAATTAACGAATTACAAAGTATATACTCATAATTTATTCATCTTGATTTTTTTTCTATACCCAGAAACCTATTGTTCGAAAGAATTTTAATACAATCCCATAATACAGTAAGTTTTGGGGAAATATGTTTCGATTTCAATTCTTCGTTAATTTAGACAAAATTAAAAGTGTTCTAAAATATAATTAAATTGCAAATTTTCACCAAAAACAAATTAGTCTTTATAATACAAAATCAAGTTTCTTTCTGTGTTAGTATTTCCTGCTTCTGGCTTAATTTAATATCTACTTTAATTTTATTAGTAAGATTAGGTCAATTTGATGAGTGTAGGAGTTGTAGAAAGTAATTGATCTCCTTTCAGTTTGATGATATCCATTAATGGTCAAACTGGACAGGGAATGACTTTTCTCTTAATGAGAAAGAAGTGTTCCACTAATGTTCTCGAATTCCACGAAATCGAAGTTTCTTAAGATATAAGATTAAATGTGATTCATAATATTGTAACAAATATAAATAAATAATTTGTTACAGTTTAATAATCGTACACTTAGTGCAAAATTTACATTTTAAGAGCTTTATTTTTCTGTGTAATTAATAAGGGATTGTATCTTTTATCTATGACAAGGGTTCCTAAACTGTGCAGAGCATCAAACTGTATGACAGATATGAGATGCAATTTTCGCTATTTGATATGATCAGAAAGACGTTTCTTCCTTTTTATGATAAATATTTAGCAAATATAGGATATAATCTGTACGATATGGAATTATTTTTTATATGTGATATAATCTGTACGGTATAATCAATTTTGAATAGCTTGGTTGGTAGAGCATATGTCCAAGAGGGCTTGAGTTCAATCCCCAGCAGTCATGGCGATTGATGCACGTTAAGTCTGTCTGGTTACTAAGTCCTCCATGTTCTCATAACAAAACATACCTCTGGGGCTACTGGATTGAAGATTGATCGTTATCTGGTCCTGGTCAAAATTACGATATGTGGATGAAGAAATGGGTGTATGAGTGTATTCCGCCCTATAAACGGGCTGTGACGTGTGTACGGCTGAAGTCGTATTTTTGGACATAGATGGAGCCACAGAAAAACAAGAAACACACACTCTGTCGTCTTAAATTGGCTTGGTTTCATAAAGAAGGCTTGCTGATATTGGCAAGTGGCATTGGTAACAACAAGAATGATATAATCTGAAGAGAAAAAATTCTGGTAAAATTACCGTACCGCATGATAATGACATTTATGGTAAAAAAAAATAGTTCTGGTAAATAAGATTAAAATATACTACGGTATTTAAGCCATTCTATAGGTATTTTTTCCGTTCATATGGTAACGGTTTACCGTGAATTCTAGTTAAGACGACAGTTCTTATCACCCCACATTTAGTAAAAAATGCAAGACTAAAAAGTATTTTTAACCGAACAAATGGTTTTTAAGCCATGACTTAAGGTATCATGATGAAATTATCAAACTTTATCACAGATGACAAAGTTTATGAAATATTATAATATCATATTTAATTGTTATTCCACAGAAATCATTACTGAAATCAATCAATCAATCTGCACTTGAATGAAAATAACCGAATTTTTGATTCTTCTATACAGCCAGAACCACTGTAAATTTTACCATATTCTGTTAGTTTTGACCATACCTTTTATCAGGGTGAGATATGATCTGTATAATATTATCTGTAGGTAATCGATAGGTATATAACTTATTTATTTGAAATGTGACATATAGAGGAATCTCAGCTACCTAATATTTTTTATACGTTGAGTCATATTTTTTATTATTAAAGAGGCATTAAAAATAAAATGTTAAATAAAATATTTTCGAAAATAAATACAGCAGTGCTTTGACGAATATGTCTGTAAGAAATATGTTTAATGGTTAATGTTTTATGCTTAGTATAATATCTGAAAAAATATATGTTTTAATCCTTTTACAGTTCCGTATTGATCTGTAATATTTGAGGATTTCTCAGAAATTAATAACTCGAACTACTACTTTTTATATTGCACTGAATTAAAATTTGCTTTAAAAGTAAAAAAGAGCTGTTGATATTAATTTATTTATTGGATCTAAGTTTAAAAATTAATAGAAGTTTTTGTTTGCTTTATTTTCAAGTAGAAAATTGAAGAATAAAAAAATGCACAATTTCCGTTACATGCAAACACCGGAAGATTTTATGCAGATAAAAGGAAATATTTAGTGTAAATGGATACAAATAAGTTGTAAAGTGAGGAGAATGCTTTCTATTAAGGAACGCACCTCAAATGTTACTCGCCAATCTCGTCAATCGATGCGGATTGTCTACACATGTCAGTACTGATTACGTCGTAAATAATCAAATAATGCATCATTAAATTGGCGAGAACTAAGCTACATCTTCAAAGAAATTTTTAATAAAATCGATGATTCTGAAATGAAAATTACAGGAGACAAATTACAGGATTATTTTTCAGATCAACATTGTTGGCAAGTAATTGTAAACTGGATTGTCATTTATTGCCAATTGTTAGTTTATTAACATATTTGGTATGTAAAATAATAAGGCTGAAAGTTATACAGTCTTATGTTGTGGAGTTTTAAAGATAACTGGAGATAAATTTTAAGATATTTATGATTATTTTAGTTGAATTCGATGAAATCGTTCAACATGAAATCAATGATTCTGAAAAGAAAATTACAGGATTATTTTTCAGATCAACATTGTTGGCAAGTAATTGTAAACTGGATTGTTATTTATTGCTAATTGTTAGCTTATTAACATATTTGGTATGTAAAATAATAAGGCTGAATGTTATACGATCTTATGTTGTAAAGTTTTGAAGATAGCTGGAGGTAGATTTTAAGATGTTTATGATTATTTTAATTGGTAAATAAATTTAAATCAATAACTATAGCCTCTATGCACCTCATTGATGTTATGGAAATAAAGTTTCAAGTGATTTTTAAAGGCAATAGTAACGCGTAAAATAAGTTATTAAGAAAATCATTATGTAATTCCAATTTAACAATTATATTTTAATTTTGAAAGTAGGATCACTTCTGTGTGCAAACTTGCTTTAAAAATAATGCATATAAAATTCAAGTATTTTTATTAAATTTAAGTATGCAATTTTATATTTGAATTGATTCTTTAATAAGAGGTATTTTCGGAATAATTCTCTAAAAAAAATTCGAGTATTTATAAAAATGAATGTTGTTTTCAAAATGCGCCTGTATTTATGTATATTTTATGAGAAAAGTTATTTATACATTCGTATATTTTTACATACGCTTTGAAACTTTTCATGTTATTAGAAATCTCATGTAGAAAACCTCCAGCTTACTATGTTTTTTTTTAGCTCACTATGTTTTTTCTCTCAAATACAGAAACAGTTTGCAGGAAGGATTACAAATTTCCATTTATAGAGAAATTTTTTGGCTTGTAAGAAAAATACCAGCTTTCTTATGACTTCGTATGCGCTCAAAACCTTTCCAATAAATACATGAATATCTAAAGCAATACAAATAGAGAATTCTTCTTGCACTAGCTTTATCTTGCAAATCGTTCAAAAACCTTAAAAACATGACAAAATCTTGTTGTGCGTTATAAACAAACAGAAAAAGATTTATTTCTTTAAATTGAAAAACGTGAAATATTGTTTGAGATGTAAATTATTTTCTTCACGAACCGTACATTTCTCTATTTATTTACTTGGAAGGCATTATTTGTTTTTTTGCACCTGAGATGCACCGTGTTTTTTTATATTCTATACAACATTTGAAAAAAAAAACGAATTAAAAAAGCAGGAAAAAGTAAAGTTGCAAAATTTTTGATTTTTAATTAAAAATGTTATGCTTTAAGGTTAAAACCATTGATTTACTTGACAAAAAATAACTTTGATACGATTTGTCGCAAACACCTCTTAAGCAGCTTTTAATTTTTAAAGCATTCAAAGCATTAAGAAAGCAATATAAACAGAAAACATTTCTTCTTTCTTGCACTAGTTTCATTTTACAATTCATACAACAAAAAAGGAGAAAAAACATGGCAATATCGTGTGCATTATATACAGAAAAAGATTTGTTTCATTGAACTGAAAAACGTACAACGTAAATTATTACGAACTAAATTAGGGTCAAAAGTATCGGCACTCAGGGTACTTCTTACTGGGAAATCAATTTTTATTGGTTAATATTACCGAACAATAAACTTGATTTGCCGTATTTTTTATAGTAATAAAATCACTATATAAGTCATTCTAAATAAATAAATATTACTCTAAAATTTACGTCGTAAAATTTTCAGATAAATTCAGATTTTACAGTATAACGGATTTTTACGGATGATGCATCGAAATTGCCGATACTTAATACAGTAAATTGATAAGGAGTTTTGTACAGAGAAAAATATTGTTTGCGATATAAATTGTTTTCTACACAAACCGTAGATGACGCTATTTATTTATTGAAATTGAAATGTCCAATTTGTTTTCTTAAGCCCGAGATTTTATGTTTCCTTTATGGGTGAACTTCTAAATATAACAGGACAATTTTAAATTATTCATTTATATGGTTTAAACAATTACAAAATTATCTAAATGAAGGAAGAGTTTTACGCTGAAAAACTATAGGCTATTTAATTGAAAATTTTTAAGTTCGATATAATGGTAAAAGAACAAAGGAAGAAATTGTTTTAAAACACCCTGCAAAAAATTCTGGATCAAATTACGGTTTTAAGTACCGGCACTTTGGGTGCATCATCCTCAAAATCCATTTCACCGCATAGACATTGCATCATAATTTTTCCAATTTTATTTAATTAATTCGAGTAATTCAGTGATTTTATTACGATTATTTCAGTAATAAGATTTTATCAATCTTTACCGTAATTTGATGCGGATTTTTCCACAGAGCAATCTTGGGGTTGATGAACGAAGCGATTAGGGTAAAAGTCTCTTAGTAGGTTAATTATTAACTGAAGGGATTATTATTCTCCTTTTGTAAAACTTTCCTTTTGTTTTAAAATATCAAATTCACCTTGCAGAATAAAAAAAAAACATTTTAGTACTATTTAAAAAAATTAAATTAATGAATTTTATATTAACTTTTTTAGTCTATTTGTTTCGATTAAGAAAATTAATTTCTTAAAAAGATTATTGCTTTGTCAGAGGTTTCATAATTGGTGTTTTAACGAGACAGAATAATTAACGTTTTTTTCGCTCAATTGCAGGCTGCAAAAAAGAATTGTGAAGAATGTGAGTTCTAAATGAGTGAAAAAAATTACTACTATAGGAAGAGTATTTATATTCTTTATAATTTTAAGCACTTTAAATATAAAATAAGGAAAAATATAATAAGTATAAATTAAATTAAAAATATTATATTTCACTTATTTATAAATGAAAAATGATATTTCAATTACAATTTTTAAATTTTATCACTTTAGAATTTTAATATTAGATTTTGATTATTATCTATATAAAGATAGAAATATAAAAAGATAAAAATAAAAGATAGAAGATAAAAATAAAATATGAAAGATAGAAAAAGATAGAAAGATAAAAATGTAACAGTAAAATTAGATATTTTTGCTAGAAATTTGTTATGTTATTCATGTTTTAGTTTAATTCGTTTCTCATAAAATATTGAAAGAAAGATTCTATAAAATTTTAAATTTATCAATTATATTTTTTATTCTTGTTTTATTTGAAATTATTTTCCCAAAACTTAATTATTAGAGCCTTATAAGATTTTATTTTGTGCTTATTAGTTTATTTAAATTTATTTTCGAGACATTAAAAAATAAACCAGTTGTATTGAAATATCTATGTAATTGGAAGCAACAATAATTATCTTTCGTAGAAATTATTACTGTTTTTCTTTTATTTAGTTATTTTTTTATTAGAAATTTTATTTCTATACCGTTCGGTAGTTTTACTAGATTTGCATATATAACTTATCTTTATTATGGAAAAAATATACACCAACTCTGTGTTTTGTTTTTAGATTTACTAATGAATTAATTATCGTCTTATTTCAAAATTATATAGTTTTGCTAATTATTATTTTACACCGTAATTCTGACGATAATAATAATTTTATTTGCTTTGATTTCAGTATTACGAAAGAAAAAATTATTTATATTGTTGGTATATGAGATGAAATGAATGACTTTAATATAAATAAACTAAGTGGAATATACCTTGCATCAGAAAGGTCCTGGATTCGAATCCCGGGCAAGGCATGGATGTTTCTTTCTCTCTCTGTGTGCTCTATGTCCTTTCTCCTTTGTGTGTGAATGCGACCCGCCCTATAAACGGGTTGTGATTGTGTAAATGGCGTGGCAGAAGTTGAATTCTTGGCCATAGATGGCGCCACTGAAAAACAGGAACAATCGCACCCCCACTGCCTAAAAAAAAAAAAAGTGGAATATAGCATTTTTATTGTTTCTAAAAACATTTATTTGAATACCATATTTTGTAAAATAAATAAAATTTTCAGAAATTGTAGTTAAACTTATAAAATTTAGAAAAATATGTCTATTTGATTGCCAAGAATCAGATAGACATATTTTTACAAAATTTGACCAGAAACAACGGTTATCCAAGAAATGAAATTAAATTCCATGGAAAATTAAAATTAAATTCTATATAAATAAAATTCTTAAATTCTATTGTTCTATTAATTGAGTTCAACGGGAGTTAAAACAAAAATTCGAGTATATTTATGTAAAAAAACTTTTAGTTATCTAGATTAATATTTTTACCAAATACAAATCCTATATGGATAAATCTGTTTCAACCATATATTAAATTTATAACTAATGGTAAATATTTCGAAATTTTATAACAAATAAACTAACTCCTCTAAAGTCCAATAAAATGATTTGCATAAAAATCATTGAGCGAAAGTGATCTTTTGCTAACCATAAATTGCGATTTACTCAAAATATTATATTTTTACACTGCGCAGATTCAGTTTTTTAGCCAATCGAAGGTTGCCGAAAAATCAAATGGGTTTTTAGCTTCACTACGAATGCGCCTTAAAAATATATCCCGTTACTCTCCATTCACTCTTTAGTTTCATATTTTGTTATCAAGCAAATTAGTTATGAAAATATTCTAGAATAATTTTTGCAGGTTATTCATAAGTACATGGCATCTCCCTCCCTTCTCACAATAAGCAAAACTAAAATCAAGTTGTAGGTTTAGTTTTCTTCACGATATTTTTTAATTTGCCTAATGATATAAAGGTTGATTATAGTAAGATCGAAAAACATCAGACAAAAGAGCCGGATTTTCCAATTATCCTACAATATATAAAACGACTGGTTGTCTTCATAAGATGGTTGATCCGACAAAAGTTCTTACGAGCAATGACCCATTATACACCCCCCCTGATACCATTTCGTTATTAATTTTAGTAAATATAATACAGCTTTAGTGAATAAAGAATTTTCTAACAAACCATTGAAATCAAAGTGTTTGAAAAATAGAATGATACTGATTGCATTACTTCAGGGGGAAATGATAACAGATAAATGGATGCAAACAGAAGTAATTAGGTAGCAAAATTCTTTTCATGTCTTAATTATTTTGAAAATTGATTTCAGAAAATGAAACTTTCGCTACGTTTTTGGTTTCACTTCAGTTGTTAAAAGCTATCATTTTATTACAATAACATTTTACTCAACCGAGGTAGCTTAGGGAATAGAGCGTGCGTCTCATAATGAGGTGTCTCAGGTTCACATCTCAGTGGTGGCTGCTTGGTACGAATTCTGCTCCCGGCTTACACTGAGCACAATGATGTGAAATATCCTCAGTAGTAGACGGATCATGGACTTACCGTAGTAGGTTTTCGTGTTTTTATTTTTCATGTAACGCTCAGGCGGATTAGTTCAATCTTCAAAAATCTTCCATGAAGGCTAGTTTATCCCAATGCTTGATCCAGAAATTTCTTTGTCTTTTGGTTTGGGTTCAAAAATTATAAGTCTACGATGTTGAACGCTGATTGTGGTAAACTCAGAATTGGACCGATTGTTCAATGTTGGTTATAAAATAAAATATAAATGGGAATTTTACTGATGCATTTCCAAAATCGTTTTTTTTAATGGCGGGCACTTGGGACATTGACCCATTGACCTCAGGAATTCCAGAACTGCTACTCTCTTCTCATCACCCAGTGGGCACTTGTGGTGAAGCCACGCGATGGAGCAGCGTCGCCCACGTCACACAACCGCAAACCCGTTTATAGGGCGGGTCGCATTCACACAATCAGACACAAAAAGGATAAAGGACATAGAACACAGAGAGAGAAAGAAACATCCATGCTCTGAGCGGGATTCGAACCCGCAACCATCGGCTCAGCAGTCAGGCACGCTAACCACTTGGCCACCTGGTCGGCATTTCCAAAATCTTAGAAAGGAGATCTAATAAAAGGTATAGGGCAATGTTTATACAATTTAATTTTTTAAAAATAATAATTCATCTTATTCTTAAGACAACAAATTTAGTATAGAACAATTCTGAATAATTTTGATTGCATAACTAGTCGTTCTTTAATGCAATTTTGTAAAGAAATGTTTGTCATTGTCCATTTAAATTAATATAATGATTTGAGCTATTATTTTAATATTTGATAAAACAAACTCAGAAAAATGAGCGCTTCATACTTTTATAATAAAAAAAAATGACTGCAACATTTAAGTGAGTTCATTTTAAAATCAAAAAATTTTATATATACACCAGATTAAGGAAATTGCAGTTTGAAGTAAATCTGTTTTTTCTTTTAGAAAAGAAATATAACGTAATTCCCATTCAAATTATTTTCAAACGTTCCTAGTTTAAATGAAGACATCATTATACAGATAGTATCTGGATCCAAATGCCCATTTTGTAAGAATGACTCTTGCTACGTTGCCCATTACAGGGAAAAAGTGGTTTCATTACTTTCTTCGGGCGTGCTATTAGTGAAGTGATACTGCAGAGTTTGTGTAGGAAATATAGATAGAATAATTTTTTTTTCACGTCACACTGATAATCTCAATTCAATGTTTTAGTTGTCTATTTTTGAAAACGAATAATAAATATAAATGCTCGCTTTAAGTTTTGATTCTTTAGGATAAGAAAATACACTGTTCTGGAGGTATATTTGATTATTTAATTAATTTAGATATTAATCTATAGTTTTTTTTATGTGACATTTTTAGTTCTAATATATTATGTCGAAAAATACGTAATATTCTAAAAAAACACCTCAGAATTTTTCCAATATATCTACAAATACGTACGTTTTGGCTTAAAAATGCATACAAATATTTAAAAGCTATTTATATCATTAATATTCTTAATTTATACAACTTAAGCTTATATAAAAGAAATAAAATATATTTTATTATCATTTATGTAAACTTTATTATTTATATAATATATTTTGAATTTTCTTATTTATTAGAAATAGTAATTAAAATTATTTTTTTTCCATTTCTTTTGTGGAATAAATACTTTTAAATGATAAAAGTATTAGTATTAAATGCATTACACATGAAATGCAATAATATATTTTCATGAATCTCATTTACTAAACTAAAATGATTCTAATTTTAAATTTTCTTTTAATTTTTATTTGTTACACTTTCGGTGTTTTAAATATCACAATTGACTTCGTTCGTTTATTTAGAATTTGAGAAATAAAAATTTTTTGTAAAGACATTTTTTTAAAATTGTAACAAAAAAGTGTTTTGAATTGTAACAAAAAGGATTTTTCGGCTATTTTTTTATTTCTTCTCTTACTCCACTTTCTGAGATATTATCAGCGGTGATATTTATAAATTTCTTCTAGTTGAAAGTAGCTGCCATGTAAAATGAATGCAAGTTGTCATAACCTAATATATTCGCAATTAACGCATTGTGGCTGATATGTTGTTCTGTATTCGTCGACCCTGTTGTCAAAATCATTGACTCACTATTTCTTGACTCTTCACTCGATGTTCTGGTCATTTGATTTTACGACATTTCAATTCTTGGCTACAAAAAAAATTTAAAGTGGAAGTTATACTTCAATTGGATTTTAAGATTTTAACTCCTAATGATGAGCAAACTTCCAATTAGTTGCGAGAAGACTAAGGTTGTTAGCCGATGATTAGGCACTAATTTCTCAGCATTAAGAACTGGCTTTGCATTGAAGCAAAAGCTATAGGCAATGCGTTTCTATGCCTAAAAGTTCCCATTTTTTTTTTTAAATCAAAAAATTTAATCCAATTATTTAGCTTTAAAAGAAATCAAGACAGCGAAGTATTCAGAGTGTCCCAAAAATTCTCATGTAGCTTTAACCGGAAAATTCCGTGTCATGGTTTAAAAAAATTATTGATTTCACCTACAGAAAAAGAAGCTGCATTATTTAAGAAATAACTGTAGCAAAGGTGATGACATAATTCCATTTTGCAAGCTTTAGTCTTTTTCAATAATTGATATAAGCAGCACTCAGAGGATCCATTAGATTTATTCCTATATTTGCGTGATAACGCTCAGAATTCCATTAGTTTTGTGTAAGTGACAATTTATGTAACAAAAAAGACTTAAAGTGGAAGTTATGTACTTCAAATGGATTTTAAAATTTTAACTCTGAATGATGAGCAAACTTCCAATGAGTTGCTGCGAGAAGACTGAGGTTGTTAGCCGACTAATTTCTCAGCACTAAGAACTGGATCTGCATTGGAGCAAATGCTATAGGCAATGAGTTTCTACGACTAAAAGTTTCCAAAATCTTTTTTAAATAAAAACATATAATATAATTATTTAGCTTTAAAAGAAATCAATCAGCAAAGTATACAGTGTGTCCCAAAAATTCTCATATAGCTTTAGCCGAAAAATTCCGTGCCAATGTTAAAAAAACAAAACAATGGATTTTATCTACAGAAAAAGGAACTGCATTATGTACGAAATAACAGTAGCAAATGTGATGATATAATTCCCCTTTGCAAGCTTCAGTCTTTTTCCATAATTAGTATAGCAGCACTCAGAGCATCCTTTAGATTTATTACTATACTTGCTCGATAACGCTCCAAGTTCCACCAGTTTTGCGTAAGTAACAATTTATATACTTTACGCAAAAAATCCAATGGATTAACAGATTCACATAATTAGTGATTAATGGATTCCCATATCTAGAATGCGTCTTTCTGTTTTCTGTAGTAAATCAGCCAGATTGTTTTTGCCCTATTGATTGCAAAGAAACCCAATATTTCTAATAACAGCATATCCTCAGTTTCCATATTTTATTGAGAGATTGCTACAGAAACATTCAAAGCTTTGTCATAAAATTAACAGCTTTATCAATGAAAACTAAATAAAGTTATTCCCTCTTTTTGAAAAAAACTCCCGAAACTACAATTAAACATTTGTTCTGAAATCTACTCGTCATTTTTTTTCCACGTAGGATATGTCTTGAGTCCTTGCTGACAATAATAGGTGCTTTTAAAGTCTCAGGATGGTTCGAGAGCAAAGAAAATTTCTAATTTGAGACAAAAAAATAACACCGAGTATACCATGATGCCACTTACTTTAATCCTCTTCTCTTTTATGTTATGCAAATTTCGTGAATTATTTAAGTAGGAGCTTCGAATCTTTTACATTAGCTTCTATTTCTTAAAATTTTTTTTTGCTTTGAATTATTAGATACAATACTCTGTTGCAAGTTGAGAAAAGGCCATTGCGGTAAAGGATTTAAGTAATCATCCGCGACAGCATGTAGTTCCGTTTTATTTCATTATCAAATTATATAAATATGCTTTCAAAACAATACAAAAGCTTTTAAAATTAAGCAGACGAAAAATTAATTCGTGCTATCTTTTACGATATATAACATAGAATTATTAAAAAAAGACTACAGTTTTGTAGTCATACTGGAATCCTAGTCTTGAAGGCATATTTTGATAAATAAGGAGAACTTTTGTTCTTAAAAAAGAAACAACTATATGATGTTGCAAAAGCATTGAATTTTATTGAACCACTGAAAATGGCGCGTTCTTTACAAATCAAATGAGAGATAAAGAAATTTTACTTTTGTTTCGCTGTAGAAGAAAATCGTTACCATGAAGCAATATTTATAATTCTTTCATCAGCTCCTTTAAATGAGAATTGGCAATGTTGATATACGTTCGCTGTGGGAGTTTGACTTCCATTTGGTTTGCACTTATATCAGCACTTATATCAGCACAGTATAGCATTTTTATTTTATGACATAAATATTGTATTAGGACTTATAGCACATCCTATCGATGCGTATTTTAAGAGAAGGTTCAATCAAACTATAGAAACTATAATTGAGTATGGTTATCGGTATTTATGAATTTTTACTTCATATTTCACTATTAAAAATCTATTTAATTTTTAAGAAGTCTTTTTAAATTTCCCCTCGAAATTTTAAAATCGTTGAATTTTTGTTAATGCTTAAACATTCTAGTGTAGCCATTTGAATTTGTTATGCTATATATTTGATTAATATAAGAAGCTCAAAATTAATAAATTCATTTTGCAAGAGGGAAATGAAGGAAAATATTATTTTTCAAGTGCTTGTATACGTCTCACTAAAAATCATGGGGTTTTTTATTATTTGATATAGATACAATTTTTTTTAAACGCAATAATATAGCAAGCTTATTTACGAGCAATTTAAGTGTTGCCAAATGAAGCAAAATAATTACCCCAATTTTAGGGCATCGGGTGAAAAATCGATGTCTACATAGATGAGAAGGAATTTTTTGAAATAAATAGATTATAAATATTTTTATACGGCTTATCTTTTGAAAGTAGCTTATATTTTTGAAATGTGTGATACACGATGAAAAGATAAACCTTGAAAAAAACTATCTTTTTTGCTATGCTCTCGTATGACATTCATGTAATCACTATCACAAAAAAAGTGAGAAAAAAAAACTGAATAATAATCTGATAGTAAAAAATTGAATCAATATATTTATATACAAAGATTGTTAGATTTTTACCAAGCAACAGTTTTTACTTTAGAGGCTTTGGAATATTATAATTTATGTCTGCGATATTTTGCATTTTATAAGATGGTTAAAATCACATATAGAACTAAATTAGGTAATACATAATAATAAATTAGGTAAACTTCTGATAGCGAAATTAATAATTTAAACAATACATGCATCTTTGCTTCCTAAGAAACTTGAATTAAAGTTATTATTGTTCATGTAAGCTATAAGTGAAACAGTTAATTATAAAAAAATGAAGAAGCATTCAGATAAGCAACCAGTTAAATTTACAGTCCTGATTTGTACTAATAATGCTAATTTTGATACATATTTTATTGGTTTTAAAAAGTCTTTTTAATTTACAACAGCGTATTAACTAGAAGTTTAATTTTAGAAAAAATTTAAAAGTAACAATTAAACAATTTTTTTCTTCAAATTCTTGTATTTTATTTTTATAACTAAAAACATGACATAAATATTGGGACTATGATTCAAAACACGAAACACCAGTTATCAACCAAACTATGCTCGAATATAATTATCAATTATATAAATTAAATTTGTATGAAACACACTCACGCATATAATTTATATTCGAATATAGTTCTGAATTAGGTAAATTATGATCAAAATAAGCACTAATGTGTATAAACTATATTCGATTGCAGTTAAAAACTACTTAAACTATATTTAAATATAGTTCTCAACTATATATTTTATTTTAATACAGCTCTGAAGTTTGTATGTTTCGGTTTGTAGCGTCAAGTTTGTAATGCTCAAATATATATCTCCAATATAGAAACTATACTCGAATCTAATTCTCAGTCATGTAACCTAAATTTGACTATTGTTCTCAATTAAAAAGTTGATAATTGGGATTATAATTATCTGATTAAACGTAGTATGAATAAAACTTTATGATCTTTCAATTACGTTTAACTAATAACTTTTCTTAACTCAAGAGATCTAAAAGGCTCTTTACAAAGTTTAAAAGCTAAAAAAGAGTTTAAAAACAGTTTTGAAATGTTATTTAAAACTATAACTCTTACGCGTAAATATAACTCTTACACATATTAAGCACCTGATTAAACTTTTTTATCATAATAATCTAATATGTTCTAATAAAATACAGAATGCCCATTAACTTCACATTTTCAAGCAGAATAATTGTTTTTTAAAAATTTCACAACCAAAATACCGTTTTAATAATCTATTTTCAATATTTAAGAACATTGGTTGCATTAATTTTGTTTAAAAATATTGCAGAAAATGTACTTATATACCTTTAGGAATTAAGATTAAGATGCAGTAAGAATATTTTGAAAGCTTTAGCCATTAATTTCATTAAGTCATCTAATCGGAAAGCACATCAAAACATAAAAAAAATGTATTTTAATCTTATCCACAGTAATTATTTCCTCTCCTCGTTAACATTAGTCAAAAATAGAAGAAAAAAAGAACATAATTAGCAATTTGCATGACAAACGGAAGAACCTCACTCAAAACACGATTCAACCAATTAGTAAATTCATTTGGGAGATCATTTTCAGTTTTACAAATGCCATTTCCCTTTTGCATTAATTCACAAAGGTAGGATAAAAAACGTTTGAAGTAACACAACTAATTAACGATGGTCTTTAGAGCTTGAAATGTGTTAAAAGTGTTCAGAGAGACAAGAAAAAATTAATTGGTATATTTTTTCGTATTAAAATCTAAACCTTTACTAAAGTATTGCGTGATAAACTGGTACTTAAGATTTTTCCTTCATTTACAAAGGTTATGATTTAATTTCATAGCGAGTGAAATAGTAGTTTTATATTTTATTTTGTCTCTTTTACAATGCGGCAGCAAGCACATTTGAACTTTACATTACAGCCTTGCATATCTAGGTAAATTTCCTTATCAAGTTAGTTTCATTGGTTATGAAAGAGTATATATAGATATTTTATAATTTTCAAAACAAACGACAGAACCTCAATCAAAACATGATTCAACTGATTTGTGAATTGATTTGGAAGATCAGTTTCAGTTTTGCGTATGCCAGTTCTCGTTTGCATTTATTCACAAACATAGGAAAAAGCGTTTTAAGTAACACAACTAATTAACGATGATATTTAAAGCTTGAAATGTGTTAAAAGTGTTCAAAAAGAAAAAAAAATCAATATATTTTTCGTATTAAAATCTTAACCTTTACTAGAGTATTGAACGATGAATTGTTATTTAAGGTTTTTCTTTCGTTTATAAAGGTTATGATAAAATTTCATCTCCATAGATATAGTAGTTTTAAATTTTATTCCCTCTCTTTTGCATTGCAAAGGTTATCACTACTAACTTTACATCACTTGCTAACTTATAGGTGAATTTTTATTAAGTTAGTTTTATGGTTTGTATATACACACCAAAGAGCCATTACAATATGACCACCCTCCATCTATAACACAATGGGCTCGCCCAGGTTTTCATGGTTTCTCGCCCAGGAACAATGTTTTCATGGGGCATATTAGGACCCATAATCCCATAGAACGATCCCTGATGTCTGTAAGCTATTTGAACATAGTTGCAGACCAGGTTCACCCATTCATGGCAACAGTTTTTCCTGCGGGGAATGGTGTTTATCAACAGGATAATGCACCATGTCATAAGGGTCGAATCGTCGAGGAACATTCCAGTGACTTTCAAGTCATGTCTTGGCCCCCAAATTCACCTGACCTTAATCCAATAGAG
>NC_092206.1:28184298-28253758 GCF_043381705.1 Parasteatoda tepidariorum | reverse complement strand
AAGCAATAAAATAATAATCTTTGCAACCGTACATTTATCGACGAAATAAAATTGGGCGGTGATACCCGACATTCATGTGAGCGGGGCAACCCGAAATCCAATTTTTTTGTAAATTTGTAATTACTCGAACAATTTTTTACATACAAACTTCTTTCTTTGTGCAAATTAAACTTAAGACTACATATCTTAATGCTGTATGTGTAGAAAAAATTATTTTTTTAGTATTAAAATAAAGCTAAATCGAAACATTCAACCAATTTTTCTTAATTTCATGACTACTGTATTCAACATATTTTCAAAACTATTGTTTACCATGTTACCAGCTGCATAAATACTTGAAACTTTGAAAATAATTTTTTTTAATATAAAAATTAATGTCCGATGGCCCATTCACTTGAAAAAATATTCTATACATATGAAATTGACAGTGGGCGGGNTTAATGTCCGATGGCCCATTGACTTGAAAAAATATTCTATACCTATGAGATTGACAGTGGGCGGGGGTACCCGCTGGACGGGGCTACCCGACTCTCCCAGTTTTTATATACATATATTTTCCATATGTGTGGTAATAAATATTGTTGGGAGAATTAAGTTAGTCGTATTTAATTCAAAAAATATTTTGGCAGTTAAAGGTCTAATTAAGGAAATATTTTGTTCCATTTATTTTTTTAAAAAGAACATACATATATTAAATTTTTTAGAAGAAATTTAGAGCAAAAACAGAATTTTAAAAATTCTACCTTATATTTAAATTTAATCTTTTAATTTCAGCCTTTTAAAAGTTTTCAATTAAAGAGAAAAAACTTAAATTCAAGCAATATTTTACGGCTGACACTGTTATTCGGGTTTTTGTATTTAATTTAAATATTGGACACTTTGATAATTTAACTATACAAGGAGGTCTCACCAGCTGCTCGCTGCGTATTCGGATTCCTCGAAACTGCTTCTTCGCTTTTTTTTCTTCTTTCCCGAATTGCTTCAATTGTTTATTTATTCTCTTCTAGCTTTGTATGAATGCTGGTGCTCTTTTTAAAATAAAGTTCTAAGGCGATGTAACTTGTACATTCTGTTCACCAGAAAGTCCTCCACGAAGACAAATTTCTCCCAATACCTGAGCCAGAAGTTCCCTTGCCTTCTGGGTTGGATCCAAAACTACATGGCTACGGAGATTAACTTTGCTAGTCATAAACTCAAATCGAGTCGGCTTTTCAATGATGGTTATAAACATTGTTCATTTTGTTTCAAATTTGCTTTGTTCAAGCTAGAAAAGAATTTACGTTCTAAAATTTGTAAACATGTTATTTTAGTGTTCATAATTTTGATTGTTTACTCGCTTGAGATTAAATAGTAATAAACCATACTCTTTTACAAAAGTTATACTTCTGCTTCAAAAAAGAAGCTTTGCTTGTGCTTAAATTATCAAAAATAATAATGAAATGATGAAAGAAAACATTTATTTTTTCTTTTTCTTTTTCTTTGGAAGGTATGAGAGAATTTTAACGTAAATTAATTGTGGCTAACATTAAAATTTGGAATAAAAGTTCGTATAAAAAAATAATAACTATCAAGCAATTATTTGGGAGGGTCCACTTCTGTTGGATGTAATGTCTAAGTAATAAAAATGGGGTAATTATGATAATTTTAAAATATGTTGGGAAAAAAAACTAAGTGATAAAACAAGGAAAATAAGCAATTGCGGCACGCGATTTTTATAAATGCAAACTAGATTTTGTGACTTTTTTTTAATTAGAAGTAAGAAAAAATGTGCTTCTCGTTTTGCATCTCGCAGGGTGATATTTTTTTCCTAGCCTATCATTAGAGATAAATAATATTATTGAAGTAAAAAAAAAACAGGGGAATTATCCCAAAAGAAAAGCAATTAAGCTTGTCACGTGATATCCTCACGTGACAAAGAATTAAGGAGTAACTGTGATCCATTTTGTTTATTTGTTGTGGAACACGGAATTCAAATTAAATCTACTAAAAAGTATTGAATTTTTGAAAACGAAATGTTACTCATAAGAAGAATTTATAATGAATGAACTATGTAAAAATTCATTTTAATCAAAAATATTTTTAACCCTTAAGTAAACAAAGCTTCTGCTTTTAACCCATTGTATTTAAATTTATTAAAAAAACAAAATTAAATAAAGCAGTAATATTAAAACTGGGTAGTTTGACTTAGGTTGAAGTTATTTGACATTTTTTTAATCGATTTGTTGACTAATATTTACCCTAACTGTGTTATTGTTTATGTTATACGTTAGCTATCAATACATCATCCTTTTTTGTATTACACTAGCAACAAAACATTTTCCACCATTTTTTATTTATAATGAATTCAAAATAAGCAACAGTCCCAGAGTAAAATGATTCTTAATTAAAAATATATATATTTTCTGATGTTTGCATTTTTAAATTGAACATCGTAATTTCTTTTTGAAATTTCATGCAAATTAAGTAAAAAGAATTCAAGAATATGTTTTTACACATATTTTTGTTATAATTTAGGGAATATGAGATCATTAAGTCCTTTCCAATACTATTTCGTCATTGGCAACAGACACTACCAAATGATTGAAATTAAAATTTTTTCCTTAGTTACACTGTAAAAAAAATTATCAAACGACGTTAAAAATTACCGGCATTCCGGGTAACGGTAATTTTTACCATAAAATCCAGTTTTACTGGAATTATTATACAGAACAAAAACGTATTATGGAACTAAAAATAAGATAATTTTTACAGTAATAGAGCAAAATCACAGAATCATTCTAATTAAATAAATATTAGAGTAAAAGTTACGGTATAATATTTTATAGCAAAAATTGATTTTATGGAGAAATAGATTTTACAGATGATACTCTTGAAGTGTGAGTACTTTATACCATAATTAGATTCGGGAATTTTTACAATGTATGAGTTAATTCATTTCAAAACAAAGTTTCTCTACAAACAGGTATTAGGTAGTTGTGAATTTTTTATATAGTAATTCTTCTAATGTAAATATACAATAAGTGAGGCATTAATAGTGTTTTAGTTATCACTAATATAAAATTAAATATGATTAAATTAGTGCTATTTAGCCATATTAATAATGCTTGCATACTTTATTATAAAAAAAGTAACAAGCATATTACAAACAAACTGCGAGTTATCTTTAATCAGCCAGCCGAAAAGCGCTATTTATTAACTGATTAAGCAACCATAGAAAGAATATCCAGTCTGAAACTAATTTTTAATTACAAAATAACATGCTTCTGTATCTTATTCAGTAAAATAATGTCAGGAGTAATTATATCTGTAATTAGATTAAAATATAATTTATTCCTTCTAGATCAACGTTACACTCACCAAAAATTTCGACGATATTAAAAAAATTGGAAACAAATGCTGTAATTATGTTGTTTCTTTCAGATTAACAAGCTTTACAATAGAAACCTAATTGTAAAAGTCTCCATCTTCATCCAGCATCTTCGGTCAATGTATGTCCAGCTGTTCAATCCCCTTACGGTAAAACTCAGGGGTTTTGGACGCAAAGAAGTCAGAGTGCTTGGATCAAGCCTGCTTCATCAGTATCTAGGGAGTTAAAGAGGTAGCAATGTAATGACAGAAGGTCAGGTGAGGAAGGAAGATGCCACAATGTCTCCCTATGTCGTTGTATGGTATCCCTGCCCACCCGTTTGGCATAAAACCGGGAGTTGTCATGCAAGAAGAATTCACCTTTGTGATTCACCATTATTGACTCCTTGGTTGGACTATATTTGAGGGTGCCCCTTGATTCTCGTCAAATTTTGATCGCGGTTGATCGCCAAGCTGGGTGATGTTGAAACCTAATCGTGATTTTGATTGGTTTAGATTTTAGCGTTATTTTTAAATGTTCAACTGTATATGTAATTTCAGAGGTCCGTTACTTCTACGTTGGATACCATCTGATAAGGTTACCTTTGCTTCAGGCCAATAAGATCGAAGGTATGTGGGCAGTCATAAGAAGGGACTTTAGAAAGAAATGTCACAGCCAGTCCGGTATCACAGACGCTATTTTCGATTCGTATTTCGCCGAATTTATGTGGCGATGGAGGTACACAGATTTTATTCATCTTAAATTAAGACAGTATCTAACTGCTATTAGAAAATTCTCTGCGCCTAAATCTGAGGATATTCAAGCTTAATGAAGAAGTGAGTTGTTTTTTACCTTCCTTTCTGTGTCTACTCCATTAATTTTTGTTTCGATTCAAAATGCATTTTATTGGGTTTATTAATTCTGCTTACATTGGGTTCGTTGCAATTTTATAAAGTTTTGGAAGATGTTTTATTGAAATTATCCATTGTTTTATTGAAATATCATTATGTTTTGGCCGCTATTCCTGTTACCAAGGTGTTCCTCTCAAACAGTAATGGCGCCAAACATAAGTCGCCAATTTTGCCTAGGGGCACCCTCAAGTATATTTTTACCCCGTATCCTTCTGTTACATTGCCCGTTGCACCTGTTTCAATTGCTGCCAGTACAGGACAACAATGGTCATTTGGTTAGTTGGAGGCTGCTCCTTGTGAAGCACTTGTAGTCTGCCTGACTAGTCCACTCGATACAAAGCATAATCTTGCAAGGGTGCATAGGTGGTTGCGAGTTGTGAGGGACATTATCCTGGGGTGACAACCGTTTTTTGGTTACGCTTGACATATTCGGCAACTTGATGCAACTGATGATAAACCAACTTGAATTCGTAAATCAAACAACACCAAATGGACTCCTGGAATACTTCCTTTGTCTTTGTTACTGTACGAGTTACGATTGATAAAAATGCACGGTGAATCTGTCTTTACAACGACTGGTATTCCTATTTTCGATCGACATGTTTTTTTTTTCACGACGTTCTTTGGCATACACTGTAAAATTACGCTATAAAGAACTGATACGTTCAGTGCATCATCCATACAATCCAATTTTTCCGTGTACTTTCTTGGGTTTCTTACAAAATGACACCTCGATTTGAATGAGGTGATATTTTCTTTACATTATTTGAAAAACAAACATTATTATCTGGAGACATGAAAATTTCTAAAGAAGGAATATCAAAACTTCATATTTTTTGTTATTGGCAGTTATTTTTTCGGAATCCGGGTGACATTTATTAGTCTTTTACACGACTTAAAATGCATACAGGATACTTTACTGCCAGTGTAGCAAGTTACATTCTATGCAGTATTCGTAAACAGCTACACGCTACAAAAGGTGTTCAAAATTCAGAACTGTCACTTAAGCGCTTCACTATGGCCATACATCGAATTTCTAGCGTTTTAGACTATACCTGCACTGGAAGAAATTCCAGATCAAATAAAGAATCGGTATTTTGAGTGCCTCATCCGTTAAATTCATTTCTACCGTAAAATCTAATACCGTAAGTTTTAAAGTAATATTTATTTAAGACTGATTCCGTGATTTCACGATAATTATAGCTGTAAAAATGATGGTACATAATAATTTATTTTGTTCCATAACAAGTTCCGTGCAATGGATTTTACAGTTAAGAACCGGCACTCAGGGCTACGGTACTTTTTTACAGTAACTTGATCTGGAATTTTTATAGTGCAAACCTCATAATTTTTCTTAACCTCTTAGCTTGACAATATTACGGAATTTTTGCTTAAAAGACCCAAACATACGAATGCTTCCCACAAATGAAATTTTTGAACTCCATTCTGCTTTTATTATTGTATTTATAGACATAGTATTGGAATTAGACTTGGAATTATACTTGCACCAAAACTTTCACACGATACAATTCAATTAGTATTCACGAGAGAAAGTTTTTAAATGTTTTTTTTTCTGAAGAAAAACTGAAGTAAAACTAATAATAGTAGGAAAAAAACTAAACAATGCTTTTTTTATTCCATTTAAAAGGAAGGATCTTTAAATTATATCAGAAAGCTAATGCTGTCTCAACAAATTACAGAAAAACAAATTTCAAATACTTCCATTAATTTGTGAATTATTTAAATTGAAACGTTAAAAAGTCAACATTCTCGTCGTTTTGCTTCCGCATCGTTTGGAATGATTTCCTTTTTTTGCTAAATTTTAAGGCTTTGCGAAAGTTTTTGTAATGGACTCGATAAAGATAAGGAATATCTGTTGTCATAAAAATGCGATGAACATTTTAGCTCGTGGGAGGGGTAATTAACGTTTTTATAGGGCATTTTAAAGGTAGGGAAAAATCAATATTACGTGAAATTTTCTTTTATCTTGTACAAGGGAATTCTATCTCTGGCTTTTTTGTGGTTTCCATTCAGGTAAGTTTGATACTAAATAAAAGATTGAAATAGTAAAAGATTTAGGGTAAAAATAAACTATTATAAACTTCCGAAAATAGATTTAGATAGTCAATAGAGAAAATCTCGTGTTGTTTGTAATAAACTGCAATAAATTTGTGATAAATGAATTTGAAACTATAGCAAATTTAACTATTTTAATTAAAAAATATTTTTTATAATTCTAAATTGCATGAAATTTATTTTATTTAAAATAATTTCGAATTCACACAAGTTTTATCCTACTATGATAAATTTATTACTACTTTATTTTGAAATATCAATTAAATTGAATGGGAAAAAATTGAAAGCGCTTTTTGAAAAGCGTGATATAAATTATGTAAATAATTTTAAAAAATTTAAATTTTTTTGAAATAACAAAAGGTTTAATATTTACATTATTTTGGCGTTTTTTCAATCAGTTAAATGTCAGTTTTATAATTATTTAATAATTTTTTTTATATCTGATGTCAGATTTAAATATTAACCCATAATTTTAAATGCTTGGAGTTAGGATAACTATTCCTAGCCTGTGAAATCTCAAATGAGTTCACCTTTAATCGGCTAAAACTAGATTTACACAATTCTAGTTGACAAACGTCTAATATTAATTTAGATATTTATGTTCATAATACCACATAGTTCTATGCAATAATTATTCAACCCCTTCTCGAAGTGATATTCACACTGTAAAAAATTGACTTCTAAAAATTGAACAAAAATATGCCAAAATAGCTGGAAAACAAAAAAATAATCGAAATTGATAGCCCCATGTATTCAGAATTGAAGCAGTATGTACTCATTTTTGAGCAGAATGCATGTGACGGAAGAGCATGCGAGAGATGTTCGTTGGCTACTAACAGGTTTCGAACCGAAAACTTTCGGGTAAGTAGTAAGATGGTCTAACAACCATAATTGTACAGCCTAGTCCAGGGAAAGTTGGATAGCTTTATATTTGTACCGCCGTAATGATATCATTCTTCATACACACAGCATACTTCATGTCGCTTAATATTTTTTAAGAAATAGCGAAATAAGCAAAAAAGAAATTAAAATTACTGATATCCAGATTAAGTTATTGGGGCCATATTTTCCAAATTGCAACCCTCTGTACCTTTGAAGCTAGAAATTGGTATGTCTTGATGTATATTAGTCAAGATGTATGATTACGGCAGAGACTACGTTAAAGCTTCTCAGCCTTTCCTAGACCTGGCTGTGCAGCCGTAATAGTTAAAGCATCTTGCTATGAAGCTAGTATGGCTTAAAAAATACAAAACTATACTGTTTTTAACCATTTACAACTAGCATAGTTTCAAAACCATAAAAAAAAGGAATTTAACTTTACATTGGAACTTGAATTTTTGTAAGGTAACTAGTATTAGAGTTAAATTGTGGTTGAGTTTTCTCTAATAAAACGTGGAAGGAGGCTTAATTAGTTTAACTGGGTGTTTCACATATCGCAAGAGAAAGAAAATACCGCACTTTTTAGCTTTAGAGTGCTGCCATCTATGAGTGAAAGAGAGTATCGTACTCTAATAGGCGAGTGCAGGACACTAGAAACTCTTCATATGATGAAAGGAATGGAGGAAATAATGTGGTGTCAACGCTGGGATTCGAACCTCCGTTCTATCGGTCATAAGATTGGCAGATTAGCCCTCTTGGCTAAAATATGTACTTCGCTGCATAGGACTAAGTTGCTTCATTATATTGGACTAGGTAGTGCAATGAAATTCGAGTTGTTTAACCGTGTGGCGTAACTACCACTACGAAAATTAAACATCAGTTCACTGGTATATAAAACATGCTAACTTGATTCAATCACGAGGTACCTTTTGATAGATAAAGGTTGACATGATCGATAACCGCGCCCCCACATTGGTGACCCGGACGTGATGTGTACACGCAGTAACGCCCACTTCGATCTGGTAACGCCTACTTCGTTGGAGGGTCCATATTGAACAGTTTACTTGCTACTTGTGACTGCGACGTAATCAACCTCCTCACGCTGTTGCTACTCAGTCTCGTCTCGATTAAACACAACGTCTGCCTGCATACACTCGATTGCTATTGGCAACACAGGAGCGACTACGACTGTGAATTTAATACACCTCTCCCATTCAGCACTCAAAACCCGGTGACCTTAAAACCAGCTCTTCCGGTCTTCCACAAGTACAGCAACTAGTGGTATCCGTTCATCGAATTCTATCCCTCATAAAATCCTGGTGGGGGAGTATTGTGGCTTAACTACCACTACGAAAATTAAGCATCAATTTACTGGTTTATAAGACATGCTAACTTGATTCAATCACGAGGTACCTTTTGATAGATGAAGGTTGGCATGATCGATAACTCTGCCCCCACAAGCGTATTAGGTGAAAGAGGTTAATAAACGATTTTTTTCACAGCTAATTGTTTGAATACCATTTTATTTATGGCTATTAGACTGTTTTGCTTAAATGTGGTAAACCCACCTTTATATAGATTTCTAACAATTTTTTAGAGAAATTTCTAACAGTATACTACATTTGAAGATAATTTTTACCTTTGAAGATAATTTTTAAATTTGAAGATAATTTTTACCTTTGAAGATAATTTTTACCTTTGAAGATAATTTTTACCTTAAGATAATTTTTACCTCTCAATAGATTGGGAATTTCAAAGTTTCAACATTACTTTATTTAAAATAATCAAAGATTTTATTATTTCTTGCAGGAAATATTTATTTTTTAAGCAATGGTTGTTGGATTGAGTATTTATAATAAAACTACGTTTTTCAGTTTTATTTGTAAGATGATATATATGAGAGGAAAAATTATTTATTGAATATCCTCTTTAATAAAAATATGTGTTTGAGAAACTATTCATTTCCAGTTTGGGGATATGAAATATAACTTTAGGAATGTTTTCATTTCCTAAAGAATCTAATATATTATGATTTATTCATTTACCCTCACGAAATGTCAGAAAGATTACACGAACACTTTAAATAATAATATATTTCCAAATCAAATCGAAAATATATGAATATTAGATGATGTATGTTTTTTTTAACAGAAGGAAAAAAAACGTCATTTTATAAGGTAATACAATTTTTCGTAAGAGAATATCATTAGTTCATTTTTTAAACTTTATTAAAAGGTTAAAAGTGAAATACTTATTTGAAATTAATTTGTTAAGGGTTCAATAATGTTTAAGGCCAAATTAATTAAAAAATGTCTTTTTAATAGTGATTAGAAATTCGTAACTTAAATATCAATTTTCCTTAAAAATGTTTGAAACTCAAAGTATTAATAAAGAACTTTACTATCAGAAAAGTAGCAAAACATTTTAGAAATGCTTTTTAGCATTTAGGCAAATTCTTATCCACTGTAAAAATATTCCAGGTTATATTACAATGAAAAGTAATCGCACCCTGAGTGCAGCATCCATGGAATCCATTTTTTACCGTAAAATTTTATAGCTTACTTTTTACTGCAATATTTATTAAATTATAGTGAGTCAGTGATTTTACAGTTAGTATTACAGTAAAAAATTACGGTTTATCTGATTTTTTTGTTCGGCAAAATTTTAGGCTAAAAATGGATTTTTCATTGAAAAGCATTTTTACTTTGAGTGCTGATACTTTTTACCGTAATTTGATCAGGAATTTTTTAAGTATGATGAATCAAATTAAGCTATTAATAATGCATGAATAACTAAAGCTGTTGATAATGCTTCAAACTGTTAATAATGCATTTATGACCATAGCGGTTAAGAAGGCATCAATCTGTTAATAATGCATTAAGCTGTTAATAGTGTACTTACAAACTCAATATAAACAACAGACTTATAAACTTAAAAGCAAACTTACAAAGTCAATATAAAATGAATTCACACGAATTTTACTTTATTATTAGTGGTCTATTTTGATTCATAAAATTGGAAAATAAAATTGCGCAGTTAGAAATACAACTGCCAAAAATATAACGAGATAGCAAAATGTAAAACTTCACAACAGGTAAAGAAGCAAAAAATTCCTAATTTGTTCAAACATCTTAATTTTTATCCCCATTTTTTGTACACATTTCATTTATTTGCGTAAAATAAAAATTTGTAATTCGCTTACTTTTTTTAACCGAAACTCGAGTGCTTTTTCAATTTCTCAAATCTCATGCAAGCTTAATAAGAACGAAAAAAGAAATAAACTCGTTTATTTTTAATTCTTTTTTTAAGTTTTGGTTACTGTAAAACTTCCTTATTTTTTTTTCTTCACCAAAGACATAATTTAGTAATGGAACAAATAGTTAATTTCCAGGATTTCTTTTCGGATTTAAAATTTATTTTGCAAGAATTATTTTTTGATTGTGCATGCTGAATGAACACAGTTTTGCATACAAATTATTAAAAAAAGCAAATGTAACTTATTTATAGGTAAATAAATTAAAAATTTTAAATGAATAATTTTATCATGTGTCAATGCATAATCTGGTCGCCTGCTGCATGTTATAATATAAAAACATCACTTTCAGTTTTAAGCTTCAAATCTTGAACAATAAACAAAATTAAATAAGAAATATATCACCAGCTAAGTTATTCAGAAGTATATTGCTAATAAATACCAATAAATAAATAATTTAGTGGAAAATTCCTTTAAGATTTTATGCAGATAACAACCAAAAATATTAGGATATTATTTGCTTATTAATGATCACATCATGTGATAATATGATGGATACGTCATTACGTTCATTGGGTAGCTTCCTCACTAAGTTTTTTCATCAAAATTTTTTTGTGTATCTAGATTTCAATTAGAAATGCGACGGGAAAATATTTAGGTAATTTTGTATTTTCTTATGTATAATTTCAAATTTTCATGATAAAAACAATTAAAGAGGTATTACTTTTTTTCCTGATTTACTTAGTGCAAAAAAAATCTTATTTAAATAAAACTCTCCACAGTTTTCAGTTTAAAAAATAATTCTTCTGTAAAATAACAAAACCACATGTCACGAAAAATAGCAACTGCTCTGAAACTAATTAACTTTTGAAATAGTAAAACGTGAATTGATTTGATTTTGTGTTTCTTCGTTTGTTACATATTTTTTTATTTGGTTTTATCTTTTCTTGCAGCTAATTAACAAATTTGTCTAGCAAATAGTTTTTCCTTTAAAAATAGAGAGAAACTTTTAAAAATTGAATTAAAATCTTTTTCAGTTAAAAAAAGTTGTAATTAACTTTTATTATTTTGAAATGAAATGTCAAATAATTCATTGAAGTTTATTATTTTTTCACTTTAAAGCTGGTTATTTTCCATTTTTTTTGCATATTAATAAGAAAATTTAAATAAAAAGTTAAAACTTCGCTTGTCGGAAATTAACAGAGTTCTCTTCCTTGGATATTTTTCTTTTCATTTTTTTTGACAGGAAAATAAAAAAAAAATTAAACGATATCTTTTTATCGTTTGAAAATCATTGCTTGGGAGAAGTATTTTTTTTCTTCAAGAAATTCTTAGAAAAAATATAAGCCTAAAATATATAAGTATTTTTTATATTTTCTGGATTACTGTTTTTAGTTAGTTAATATATTTTTAAGATGATTTTATTTTTCTTATTATTCTTATTCGTATACTAGTAAAATAACTAGTAAAAAGGCATTTAGCATTTATTCAAACAGTACTCATGTAATGATAATTTGATAATCGCATATTTTTTTGTTGTTGTCTAAAGATAAAGTCTCATAACAGGATTATGTGTCTGAAAAACATACTTAAGTACTTTCCATTGTCTGGAAAATAAATCATATTACTTCTATTCCATTGATATTTGTCTGGTATCGCCTTTTTTAGTTTCAATTGATGATTTATTAGATGATTCAATAAAACAAGTTAATGGAGATTATAAAATTAAAGAGAAGTAAAAATTTTCTTACGAGACTCAACAAATTTCAAATCAGGCAAAAACTCTATAAAACATATAAAAATGTAAATACAAAGCACCATTATAAGCACAATTCTATCAAATTAATTTTATTTAAATATATTTACAATCTTCTTTTTAAACTAATGCACGAAAAATTATAGTTAGTTTGTGAATAAAGCTGCTATGCTGTACTCATATATTTGATAAATTTAATTCTTTTAGTTGTTTATTGAAAACTTCAACTTAATTTTGTAAATAACTTAAATATCTATCACCACGATAACTGTAATTAAGTATACAGTATTCAATATACTCAGAAAGCAATTTTTTGTAAATCATTTCGCAAATTTTGCTTCGGACTCTGATTTTGATTTACTCACTCATTTTTCATTTTAGTGTAATTTTGTATAAATAATCGAACTCTTTTTACGAATAACTTCAAGAAACATGCAAAATAAACATCATCTGAAGCAGTTGATAAGTATGCATTTAAATGAATTGATATACATTATGGTTTGATATACATAATTCTTAATACTTCTTGAAAATTTCATCTGCAACGAAAAATTCATGTAACTTCCTTAACGCAATTTGAAAAACAAATGCAAGCTTTTTTAGTTTTATGGTCCAAAATGAATGCTCGAAAAGAAAAAAAAATACAAAGAAAAAGGTTAAAAAAAAGAAAGAAGATCTACACTGCAAAAAAAAAGCGTAAAAACTTTTCTTTCTTTTTCCACTTAAGTTATTAAATATCATTAAAATAGTATGTATCTTGAGTAAATTAATAAGACAAATAAAAACAAATACTGTTGATTACTTACTGCTTTTTTATTAATACGTTTGATTACTTACTGCTTTTATATTAATACGTTTCATTCTTGTCTTCCATAAATTATTAAGCATTATTAAATTGTGTAAACCAGAATTTAGATTCTATAGTGCATACCTAAAACAAAATAATGTTTGTTTTTGTGAACAGTTTGCAGTACATATTTCATATTTTTTCTCGCCTTATAGTTCAGTTTGTTTGAACTTTTTGTTGATAAAGTGAGAAACAAATTTAACAAATTTTGAGTTAAGATATACTACATATTAATGTTTTAGTCCCCCCTAGTAGTTTCAAAATAAATAACAGATACTAAATATTATTTTAATTCATTTATTTTTGCAATTTTTTTTTATATCTTTAAAATAAGATCTTACGTTTTCTAATTTATTTATTGTTATTCCAGTTAAAAATTATCAAATTAGTTTAAAATTATTTAAGTTTAGAAATAGTTGCAAAAATCACTGAAAATGGCTCATGTTCGTCACACGGCTCATGTTCGTCACAACGGGAGTTCAAATCCAGCCGACCAAAGACTCCCGTGTAGAAAATGGTAGTTGGTGCACTTTAAATCTGTAGGGTCACAAAGTTCTCCATGTTCCCATAGCAAATTATACCTCTGGGGGTACTAAATTGGAGATTGAGATCGTTCTATGGTTCAGGTTAAAATTACGATCTGTGGATGAATGAATGGACGTATGAATGGGGCCACCTTATATTTTACTTTATGACCGTTGTTGAACAGTCGACCCAATTTGTGGTTTCACGACTACTAGTGTTCAACTTCGTTACTTTGTAATTTTGAACGCATTCCAGAAGACAAGGAAACTCCTGGATCAAGTATTGTGAGAAATTTGTCTTCGTGGAGGTCTTTTTAATGGAACTAACTCGCATTTGCGTTACACGGAGAAGAAAATCACGAAAACATCCAACGGTTTGCCTAACAGCAAGGGGATTCCAACCAATAATCAATCTACCACTGAGGATATTTTACGTCAGCACTGTGATAGGTGCACGTCGGATGCGGAATTTGTATCGACAAGCCATTGCTGGGATTCGAACCCGGTTCACCACATTTGAAGGCGAACGCTCTATCCCCTAAGCCATCACTTCTCGGTCTGCCTTATAAGCGGGTGTGACCTATGGGTGTGAGAAAGGTCAAATTCTTGGTCATAGATGGTGCCACTGGAAAACAAGGACAACTGCACCCCTTGCCTTTGGCCCACAACAACTAAAGATGTTATAGATAATGTAGTACAAATCCGATTTAAATAAATGGTTTCTTTAAATGAAAATTGTAATTTAAACTATTTTTTGTTTATCCGATATTTTCATAAAAATTTGTTAAATATTGAAAGGGCATTAATTTTTAAATTATTATCATTTGCTTAATACTTATTCAGTGATTATGCATTAATCATTGATTTCTATTTCATTTAATGACATATGTTTAACTAATAATTTAATTTTGCAAAATTTGTTACTTTCTTTATATAAATTACTTTGAAATACTTATTTTGAAATTTAACTAATTTTTATGGTAGGAAAAAGTTTTGTCTTGGACACTCGTGCTCGATACCAACCATTTATGAGAACCTAATGATAACATCAGTATTATTCATTGTATTATTACATAGAATATGTAGTTAGAATATACAGTATTATATATAAATGTTATCATTCCTAATGATAACATTTCTATTTCTAATCCATACCAGTAAACAATTGATGATACCACAGCGAAAGTTTGCATCCGAAGCTTTGGTTTAATCTTCCCGGTAAGTTGAAGAAAATATCCTCAGCTAAAAGAATTGTTCAAAAAATTATGTTTTCTTTAACTTGCAAAAGTATTCAGCTGCATTTTTACTGAATTTAAAAGAAAAAAGACTTTTAAATTCCTTTATTTTTAAAAAAATAATCATTCGGATAGACCATAGTTTTGATTTTTTTCAAAATCTTGAGGTAATTTTAATTTGAGACAGTCAATCACGTACCTTAGGTTACAAATTACAAGTAATAAGATTGCATAATATTTCATTATTTGATATGTTTTACATTAGGAAATGTGATAGGTATGGTTAAAAGTACCGGAATATGGTTAAATTTACCGAGTTTCTGGCTTAATGGAAACACCAAATGCGCATTAATCTTTACCGAAGCGCTTTGGTAATGATTACCAGAATTATGTTTTTTTAGCCAGTAATGTCATTACCACACAGTATGGTAATTTATTATTTTTATACACATATATTTTGTATTTTTTATGAAATGTTCAGTAATAAGAACTATAATTTTGAAAACCAGAATTTCTAGTAAAACCTTACATATGAATGGAATAGTTACCAAATAAATGGCTTATAAATATTTGATGTTTTGGTTTTATTACCAGAATTATGTTTTTTTTGACCTGCAATGTCATTACCACATACTATGGTAATTTATTATTTTTATATATATATATATATTTTTTATTTTATTTTAAAGGGATTAAATTTTATTCTTTGACGAAAGTTACCATTTTTCAATTATCAAACATGAGATATACTATTATTAATACAGTTTGAAAATTTAAAGTGAATATTAGGCATGCTAAATTATAAGTTATAATAATTCAAAGCAGCTTAAACCTTATTTTAATAAAAATCCTAAATAAATCTAAAGCACTTTTGTTTTTATTGTTCAAGTGTGTACAGTTAGCATTACAATTTTCAGACAAATTTATGGTGCTAAAAGTGATGATTATTTTAGAAAAAAATCAAGCGCTACAGAGATACGTCAGAATAAATTAGAAAACATATTTATTGAAAAATTTAACAAGGGTTATTTTAAGCCGGAGGCGTGCGATAGCAATGGTTTAACTAGCTGAGCACAAATAAAAAATAAGTGTGTACTTCCAGATAATTAGATTTCTACCAGCTTTATATGAAATAATTCAGTTTAAATTCTTTTTAAGCATTAGATTTTAAAGGTTTTCGGTATGTTTGAAAAGTTCTTTTTAAGATAGAGGGCAACATATAAAAAATAAAATGTAGTGAAATAGTAATAGAAATTATGATAAAATTTGCATTAAATATTTAAATTTAATGCAAATAACTTTTACATTTTCTTATTAAAACTGCATTTGAAATTTAAGGAAAATATAATCCTTGAAAGAATATCATATTCTATGAACAAAAATATATTTCGCAATTTTTTTTAAAAATAGTGCATTATAACTAGGTATCATGATTACGTAATAAAATTGAATTTCTTTTCGAAGCAATTTTGTAGTGGAAATCAGTTGTTTTTAATTTCATTCCATTTCGCATTTTTTAGTGATTTAAATAATTTAGGAAAAATTATTTCCATGTTTGGGATACGGATCATAAATATGTAAAGCAGTGAATCTGCAATTAAATATTGAGTTTCTTGGATAGACTTAAAAATCAGCTGAAGAATTTTTATTAAAATATAAATTGCAGTTATATTTTTTAACGGATATAAAATAAGGCATTTTGCTTAACTATTTGTATGCTCAATAGTATCTGTACTTTCTGCAAGTCATTTATTTCGACATTCAAATTAAATTGAATTCATTTGCATTAATGCTAACATATTCATAATATACACGCACGCACATTTGTACCCAAAACAAAAAGTGTGTTTAATAATATTTGGTTATCCACAGCAACGAGTTGGTTGACACTCTCGCAAAGAAGGGACTAGACCATCCAGTCCCCTCCACCTCAGAGCTTACATACCTTGAACTTTTCGCAAGGCAAAAGGCCCAGAACAAACAAAAGTGGCTGCTTCCACCTACTCACTACTGGNATTTGTGAAATTGAATACATAATGAATTTCATTTCAATAAAATTACATTAAAAAAATTTTTTGTTGATAAAACTTAAAATTTCTCCATTTTATCCTATTGAGAGTTGGTATAATTAATAGATTGAATGATTGATTGATTGAAGAATTGATATAATTTTAATGAGCACATTAAGAATCAATAAAACATTTCCAAAAATCATTATCAACCAAAATTGAATTTTCTCATAATAGACCAACAGAAACAATAAACACGCACGCACATTTGTACGTAAAACGAAAACTGTGTTTAATGATATTTGGTTATCCACGGCAACGAGTTGGCTGACACTCTCGCAAAGAAGGGACTAGACCATCCAGTCCCCTCCACCTCAGAGCTTACATAACTTGAACTTTTCGCAAGGCAAAAGGCCCAGAACAAACCAAAGTGGCTGCTTCCACCTACTCACTACTGGTATAAAGCAAAAAGACCAGGACTCTCTCTAACTCTTCCTGGTGACAGGCAAACCAACACTTGCTTATTCCGACTAGCCAGTCGACACCTGAAAAGTCTCACATTTTCTGCTAATCAAAAGATCTTTCCTCTTTGCTATAAATGCCAACAAAACCAGGCATCACCTGAGCACATCTTGAACTGTTTAGGGCTGGACTGGAACGACATTCATTCCTCTCCCATTCAGGTTTCGGGTTTTCTTCATGTCAACGGATTTATTGATCTGGTCTGACCCCGTCAGACTAGATGGGAATTAGCAACAACAACAATAATATTTGGTTAATTGAGCTAGTATTTTATCGGAAAATCTGAACCGGCACACGATATCACAAAGAAGAATACATTATTTAGCAAACATATTATGAAGAAAATGATAGCTGCACAAAAGACTTATTAACATGTTAAGAAATTTTAGTATAAAAGATATAGTTAATTAGTATTGGTTGGTGGCTAGTAATATACTAGCAATATTTTTAATTTAAATTAAGATAGGGTATAATTTGTGCCAGGTGTAAATGCAGCTAAATAACTGTGAAATGAAAGTTGCAGAAATTAATAATGAACATGCTACATCCTCGGTTCTATAAACAAGAATCAATTTGTGCCAAATGTAAATACAGCAACACAACTCCGATGAATTACAAATGAAGGTTAAAGAAATTAATAATGAGCTTGGTTCTATAAACGAGAATCTTCATCATTTTTTGTCAGGTGTAAATACAGCAACACAACTCCGATGAATTACGAGTGATGGTTAAAGAAATTAATAATGAATAGGGTTCTATAAACGGGAATCTTCCTCAATTTGTGTCAGGTGTAAATACAGCAACACAACTCCGATGAATTACAAATTAAGGTTAAAGAAATTAATAATGAGCTTGGTTCTATAAACAAGAATCTTCATCATTTTTTGTCAGGTGTAAATACAGGCAATAAACAGATTTATAATCTAAAATTAAAATTATTTAATTAATAAATATTCCAAATTTTAAACTGTAGAAAAATTTTAGATAATGCACACCCGAAAAAATATGGTCAAAAGTACTAGAATATGGTAAACGTTACTGTGCTTCTGGCTGCATAGAAACATCAACAGCTCGGTAATCTTTACTGAAACGTTTTGGCAATTATTTTTATAAAATTAACCAAAACAATTGTTTTTATAGCATGAAATAAAATTTGGATAACTGTGGTAATATTCTTGATTTTATCACATTACTTTAGAGTATGGCATAAAAACCATTTAAAATCTCCGTAATTTTAATCGAAGCACTGTCATTCTGTGAGTGTGATTTTACTGTACTGAGAAAAAAAGTTTAGTCAAAACTACCAGAATATGAACAAATTTATTATGTTTAGGGATCCCTATGGATCCCTATGGGAAAAAGCTATGCAACATTCCCTGAAGCTCTTCGGTAATGATTTTGAAAAAAATTAACAATAAAATCCTGTTTAATACTTTGTTGTTGGATTGTAAATGTGAATAAATTTTGAAGTTTTATCATGATTCCTTGAAACATGGCATGAAAACAATTTATTCGGTTACTATTAATTCGGCTAAATTAAATTTTTACTTTCATATTTCTTACTACATGAATGGTAATGCAAATAAGAATTTTGAAAACCAGAATTTCTGGTGAACTACCATACAAACTGAGAAATTGCCAAATGCATGGTTGATTTCTATGTAGTTTATTTTTATCAACCAGAATTATAATTTTTACCAGAGAATGTTAGCATGCAGAGTACAGTAATATTAATAAACATTATTATAATCTTATAAAATAAAAATATTTTTGTAGAGCAAAAAATATATTGTGAAGTGAAATTTTTTTAAGTCTTAAAATCAAAAATAAAAAAAAATAACTTTTTTTTTCCATTTTTTTAAAATTAGTTGAAGTTATGAAGTTTATGTCACTATATTGTTTGGTGGCATACTTATTCATATATATCTCGATTTTAAATAAATTATTTAAAACAAGATTATTCTTTAATATTAATTGTGATATAGTATTTAATTACTAAATGAATTATAATAAAAATTATATGTTATGATTAAAAAAAGGAATGCATACTTTCGTCTTTAATATTTAGTTCTTATTCTCTATTAAACTGATAGAGTCAATTGATTTTCCATCCGTTTAAACTTCAACAGAAATTCCGATCTTGTCAATAGTTCTGGGAACAAAGGCCAGATCCTTTGGAATTTGAAGATCTTTCAATAACTCTCAAACTCAGATGGGAATCATCACTCAAATAAGCTGTCAAATAAAACTCTCCAGGCTCTTCTAAAAGATAAATAGCTAATTTATTTTGAAATGAATTATATTTTACGAACATTACTTTATCAAAAAGGATAACCGTGATTTTAAAGCTACTCTGCCCCGAAGAATTTAAATTGTTATTTATTTTGATTTAAATTATTGATAGACTGCGTGTTCGTGCTAAATAAATGTTAGTGCACATTTTTTATGTAAGTGATATTATGAATGTACAAAATTTGATTAACTTCATGAAAATTACTGGCAATAAGTTATTTACAGCCATGACGATAATCCAGTAGCACTTTTTTAAAGTTTCTTTTTTCCCTAATTGTATCAGAGCCCCCTAACGGTATTAAAAAGAAACTATTACTACCTGGTTGGATTTAAAGAGTTTACACACTACAGCTTATAATTTAGTGCATTTGTCATATTTTTGTTTACTTCTACTCATTTTATATTCATGACACGATTATGCTGACATTCTTAAAAATAATTTGTTTTTTGTTGTTGCTGTATTTTAGTAAAAATCAGTGAGCCAAGATATATTCGTCCAAATTAATTTCATATTTGCACAGAGTAAAAACATAAATCTATCTAAGCAATTTTAAGTCTTTTATCTCAGATATTGGTATTTTTATTCGTAAGTATTGTTTCGGTTATATTTTTATTTATTCTTAATTGTGTTTAATTTAGTAAAAAGATTAATTCTAATATAAACAGAGAAAAAAAATCAACATTGAAAAGCAAATTTTGAAGTAACTGGAAACCATAACTTTCGTCTGTATTTATTTTTCTATTAGTTTAAATGAATTAATGGTTCATGTTAAGAACATTAATATGTAGTATACTTAACATAAAAGTAATTTCAAGAACAAAAAAAAATAGAAGTTAATGTATTCGAATAAAATATTTTTACCTTTGCTTAGACAGTACTTTGTCTTCATTAATAAGCAGCTCGGTTAAAGAAAAAACAAGTGATCATTTTATGGAATTAAATAATGTAAAAACTTAGAAGATTTCATACATTTAATTAAAAAAAGAAAAGAAAACTATAACACTATCTATCTTATACTTGTGTTTAATAGCGTAGGCAGGGTTCATTAAATACAGTAGCTAGTTGCTATTGGTGACCAATATATATATATATACACTGGTTATCATAAATTAAGGAAAATTCACAAAAATCGCGATAGCTCTTTCAAAAGTNATTTTCTGACAATGTCAACCCCTAGCATAATGAAAGTATCATCAGTATTCAGTTTCTAGGGATAGTAGAATGCTTGACATTTTTAAAAAAGTGGTAGAAAAATTAAAAGACAAAAACTATATTAGAATGCCTGTAATCACCTCACTATTTTATATATATATATATATATATATATTCAGGAAGCAATAAAAACTCTCTTAATAGTGGCAATTTAAAGCTAAATTTTATTTCTAATATGGAAAAAGATTTTAATAAGCATTATAATATTAAACCAGCCGACCTGCTTGTGTAGGGGCCAGGGAACTGGCCTTGCATCAGAAAGGTTCTGGGTTTGAATCCCGGGCAAGGCATGGATGTTCTTCCATTCTCTGTACCATCTGTCCTTACTGTGGGAGCAACGTTGGCCCACCTAATGTGGTGCTTTTGGAAAAGTGGTCAACAAATCTGCCGTTCAGATGCCTGTATAACATAGATCATTCCCCAGGCCGACATTGGAAAAAAAATAATATTAAACCAGGGAAAGATTTTGTTTTCTCCCTTAAAAATAATGATGTAATGATGTATATAAGCTTCAAGATCTTATTATTAAAATTTCTTTTATTAATTTGCACTTCAAAATTCCTTGTTTCGATCTTGTAAAAGCTGTAATGAGTAAAAGTTGGATAATTTATATTTCGTTAGTAACTTTCAAAACCCTATTTTCGATAAGATCGAAGTCCATAATATTTTTAATACTTGGTACAATTAAATTATTATAATTAAAGTAATTGCAGGTATATCTTAGTTTTTAAAATTTATTTATTGACCAATCTCTTAATTTTTATGCTGTTATTGGTACACAGACTCTATAGTCTTTTATCAAATATTTATGTAATCATCTTTTATGTCTGCTACAAATATTTTTACAAAAATCCTGTTTAAAAAGTAAGTTCTAAAAATGTAAATATCTAAATTAATTTTTTGTCTTAAAAGCTATTTTTTTAGCAGAAAAATATTTTGTGCATTTATGTTCTAAGAAATCATTAATTTTTCACTTGAAGAAAAATAAATGAAAAACCTTACCCAATAACAAAAGTGTTTAGAAAGATCTTCATGTAAACCAATTTTTAGACTAGTTAAAGGATACTAATGGTCTCTATGCAAAACATTTTCCGAAAAAAAACCTTTCGGCCATTTAATTTATTACTGCAATTTCATTAATGCATAGCATAAATTCTTCTGATTTACTAATCATTTACATTCTATTTAGTTTAACATACAATGCTTTCTATCCAGCTGAAAAGTTCTAAATATAACTGCTAAAGTGCATCTGGAAATTAAGCTTTATTAGATTTAACAAACTTATCTCCCGAAATCAAATCATGATTAAACGAAATTTAATCTCACATATGAATATTCGGAAACCAATCTGTCAACTAATAAATAACTTAAATTGTGTTAATCACAATCGCTGAGATTGATCGACAATCTCTAAATTTAATTAACAGAAAACTATCCTGATATCACAAATTGGGATGTTTCATCAACTATATAAATCAATTGATCTCATGTTTTACATTCATTTCATTGCGGTGTAATTCTGAAATTTAATCGGTGATGTGAACTACCCTACAATAATAGAGATCTTACAGTTTTAAATATTTCTCAAGAAATACTTAAGGAATTATTTTATAGCTTTAGAACTGTTTAGATCATTCGATTTATCATATTTATCTATAAATTTTAAAGCTCTCAGAAGTTTCAGGGACCAGTAATAAACTACGAACGAAAACAAGAATTTTTGAACACCCTATGTCAGAAAATATACAAATAAGCTTGTCAGGTAATCTTTTTATAGAGATTAAATTTTTATGGAGACATGGGCATTTTTTACAAACAAATAATTATCTCATGTTGTTGTTTTTTTTGCACTAACTTTAAAAATATTTATCAAAATTAGGCAAAAGTTTTTGGTAATTTTTGATTATTAGCGAATTTATGTATGAGCATTTAATGTAGTACTTTCCTACTGCTACTGCGCGGAAAAAAATTAATCTAGAAAAAACTTGCAATCAAAAATAATTTGTTTATTGTTAAAAATAATTGTTTTATTTATGTATTGTATTATTGTTTTATTTATGTAACTTTTTCAAGTGTAAATTAATAGTATCAGAGCCACGGTGGCCCAGGGGATAGAGTGTTCGCCTTCCAATGAGGTGAACCTGGGTTCTATCCCGGCGATGGCTGGTCGATACGAATTCATCATCCGGCTTGCACCGACATCAATGCTGATGTGAATTATCCTCAGTGGTAGACGGATCATGGGTTAGAGTCCCTTTGCCGTCAGACTAATCGTAAGAGGTTCGCGTGGTCTTCCTCTCTATGTAACGCAAATGTGGTTTAGCTCCATCAAAAAGTTCTCCATGAAGGTACACTTCTCCCAATACTCGATCCAGGATTCCCTTATCTTCTGGATAAGGTTCAAAATTGCAAGACTACGAAGTTGAACAATGGTAGCCGTAAACTCAAGTTGGGGTCAGCTGTTCAACGACGGTTTTAAAAAAATAAATAGCGTCAGTAAATTGCTTTAAATTTACTAAAATTCTGATCCGAATCGTAATTTTTTTAAAAGCTTTTTCTCGAAATCGAAAATTTCTTTGAAAAAGAGGAAAGTCCCCGCTGAAGATATAAAAGAGCTTTAAACTGATATTTTGTATAGATACTAAATAATTTTGACAATTGAACTGTATAATATCAACTTTATTCTTGTATTATTAAGACTGTAATTATATTTAAAAACTTGTTCCAAAAACTAATGTGATTTGGTATTATATTGTATCAATAAATTTACTTTGATGGATAACATTCTATCATAATATAGGTGTATTTAACTGTTTTGGTGGTGATACTTTTTGGTTTTTATTTGATGAAAATTTGAATTAAATTCTCAGCTAATACAACCCTGTAAGGCAGGTTTTGAAAGTTTTTCTATGATAATCTGATAATATTTAATAAAACATTTTAGAATATTTTGAAAATAATAATAAAAAATAATTACATATAGTTAAAAAATTTCTTTAAAATTATAAAATTGATTGATTTTTATTTAAATTTCGTAATTATTTAATGCCTCTTTTAAATAATTTTCTTTTTAAATTTTCATTTTTTTAAATTTAAAATAAATTAATTTGGAGCGGTCCATTCAAAAAAAAGTTTATGTACATGCCTCATAAGCCACCATTTTTTCATTAAATTATGTTCAAAAGATTTAACTTTTATTAAAGAAAAATCTTTGTGCAGTATTTTATTACAGATCGACTTTTAGGAGTGAAAAAGTTATTATTATTTTTTTTTGTCGTATGCCTGTTTAGGCAGTGGAGATGCGATTGTTCCTGTTTTTCAGTGGCGCCATCTATGGCCAGCCAAGAATTCGACTTCTGCCACGTCATTCACACAACCACAACCCGCTTATAAGGCGGGTCACATTCAGGCACAAAGGAGAAAGGACATAGAGCACACAGAGAGAGAAGGAAACATTCATGCCCTGCCCGGGATTCGAACCCAGGACCTTTCTGATGCAAGGACAGTTCCCTGTGCCCTACACAGCCCAATCGGCATTGAAGGGGTTACTGTGCTTGTAACCCATTGTTTATAAAATATAGATTTTGTTGTGCTTGGACAACTACTAAAAAGCCTTGTCTACTAATATTGTAAGTGTATTCGTTGTACATAAATTTTGAAAATAAAATTATTTTTAAGGGAAAAAATTTTTTTAATAAGAACTTGATAAAATACAGTTTATTTTATAAACAGCTGACTTTCATAGAAATAGAAATTCCCGATTTGAACCTTTGTACAGAGTTCAACAAAGTGAAATGCGCGTTAGTAGTTTTTCATTTACAAGTTTAACATTGAATTTTAAATATTTTCAAAATAATTTTTAAACGTAAATAAATTTTATTTCAATAAATTTCAGATAAAAAAATACAAAACACTTTTCTTAAATATATTTATATCAAAATGAGTTTNCATCCATGCCTTGCCCGGGATTCGAACCCAGGACCTTTCTAATGCAAGGACAGTTCCCTGCCCCCTACATAGCCCAGTCGGCATTGAAGGAGTTAATGTGCTTGTAACCCATTGCTTATAAAATATAGTTTTTGTTGTGTTTGGACCACTGCTAAAAAGCCTTGTCTACTAATATTGTAAATGTATTCGTTGTACATAAATTTTGAAAATAAAATTATTTTTAAGGGAAAAAATTATTTAATAAGAACTTGATAAAATACAGTTTATTTTATAAACAGCTGACTTTCATAGAAATAGAAATTCCCGATTTGAACCTTTGTACAGAGTTCAACAAAGTGAAATGCGCGTTAGTAGTTTTTCATTTACAAGTTTAACATTGAATTTTAAATATTTTCAAAATAATTTTTAAACGTAAATAAATTTTATTTCAATAAATTTCAGATAAAAAAATACAAAACACTTTTCTTAAATATATTTATATCAAAATGAGTTTATTTACCCTAAACTAATTTCAATGAATTAATTATTTACCCTAAGAAGCAATTATAATGTTTACAACAATGTTTTATTAGCAATAAATTCATTCTTTTGCAGGTTATTATTTACATTTAAAAGTAAATTGTATATCTTTTCAAACATACAATAATCCTTAATAGCTTTAGATCATTTAATACATACACAAAAATCTAATTTAAGAAGCATTATTTTACGAACACTTAAGATATTAATTTTGTAAATTCAGAAAACTAAATAATCCTCTCTCCTGAATTTGTTCTATACTCAAGATATGTTTACCTAGAAACGTTACTAATGCAGTTATTTTCCCCCGAGGAAAAGAATCTCTTCTACTTGGAGTATTAAGCAAACTTCTCCAACATAAGTGGAAAACGATCGTAAAAGTTTTCTTGGGATGAGAGGTAGTTGGAGTGTTAGATATTTCTCGGTGCACAGTTATTGTCTTGTCTGTCTCGCTTTCCAGTCGAATACCGCAAACTTAAATATTTATTTTGATAACTCTCATTTGTTTATACCATCTTTTAATATTGAATAACGTATGGTTGGTTTCAAACGCATCGGAAAATAACAGATATTTAAGGAGAAATCTCTTTTGGAGAAATTGAGAGTAGTGTTGATCTTGAGATATCGTTATATTTGTGAGAAAGACTATTTTTCTTATAGTTTATAACCTATAATTAAACATGTCTCATGTCTTTCCATGCTTATTAGTGAAAATGCAAAGATAATTTAAATTTTCTGCAATCTTCATATGGCGCTATGTTTAGATATACTATCATACTTTGTTTATACAATACAGTTTAACTTGAACGGAAAGATGGTTTAATTGCACAACTGATAAAGGTTTGAGCAAATTTTCAGTGTGTTTCAGTTCAAAATAATGATTTTATGGTTCGACTTTTTCTAAGAGTCTATGTTTACCAGGAATTATTTACAATTGATTGAATGCTTCTAGAGGTACAAAGAAATTGCCGGTTAGGTACTTTTGGTCATACCATCTGACACGTCATTCGCAACTCTAATTAAAATCCTCATTAATATTTGCTTTGATATACGGTTGAACTTTATAACTATTAGACAATACTTTAACTCATATTACACAGAAAAATTGTTTAATTGCATAACTGATTAAGATTTCAGCTAATTTTTACCTTGTTATAGATCAATGTAGCGGTTTTATGGATCAACATTTTTGGAGAGTGTACGTTAACCTGAAATTATTTATAATTATGGAACTTCTGGTAAATACCTTTTGACACGTCATTCACAATGCTTATTAAAATAATCATTAATATTTTCTTTGCTATTCATTGCTGTTTGTTTCGCTATAAAGTCGAACTTCTTAACTTTGTTTGAGCAATACTTTAACTCATCTTAAACAGAAAGATGTTTTAATCTGGAAATTATTCTATAGGCAAAAAGAAATTTCAAACTAAAACTGGTTTATACTTTTGGTCATAACTTCTAACACGTTATTCCCCATCCGTGAAAGTTTCTTAAGCATAAACTGAACCGCGAAGGACACAAAAGTATCAATCCAAGAAACATTCTATGAACACATCAGGAAGGTTGGTAGATTTCCACCTGTGATTTCATCCCAGAGAATATATCCGTACTTAATAGTACAAAAGAGTCTATGAACACATCAGTAAGGTTGGTTGATTTCCATCTGTGACTTCATAGGGAACATATCCATACTAAATAATACGAAAGATCCTATGAACACATCAGGAAGATTAGTTGATTTCCATTTGTGATTTTATCCCAGCAAATACATCCATGAGAAATTGTGCAGTTTGTTGAATACTTAAGAGCAGATAGGAGACCCGTGTACTTTTTTGAGCGATCTAATTACAAGTAAAAAGGTATTTTTGTATGTTTTTAATTATAAAAAACAGTTTAATAGTTACTAACAAAATCTGTTAGGTTATCGGAATTATATTTATACTAAAAAATAAAATAAAAAAAGTAGTTTGACATTTCGTTTCAATCTTATACATCCATTTATCTGGGATTAATCTTGTCGATAAAATAAATTTGATTGATGTATTGCTGTTTCTCTTGGATCTAAATATCTACAAATAAGTTAAAATTTGAAGAAAAAAAATATTGTTTGGAAGTGATCTGTGTGTAGAAGACTTTACCTTTAATGAATGCAGAAAGAGACACTGGTGCCCATGCTGTATTTCATAACCATAAATTATTAAAATTCTAAATAAAATATTTTTCAACTTTTTTAACCTAATTAAATGCTAAATGAAACAAGTATGAAAAATACGTTAAATTCTGCGACAAAGGGTTAAGTTGCATAATATATATTAATAAAGTGCACATAAACTAACCTGTATACAATGACTTACGTGTATGAAATTTGAATTTCAAGTAAACTCAGACATAAATGATCTTAGTAAAAATTAGATCTGATTTAACCATTTCTAGTTTCTGTTCAGCACATTACTGTTTGTAACCTTGATAAGTAATTTGAAACATCTCTTGAATCACTAACGTGGAATTTGATATCAGCATCAAAGAAAGAGTATTGATGTTCGCACTGTTGCAACTTATTTGATAGCTAATGCAGTTGGATGCTTCAAGGAAAATACAACAAACAAAACCTCTATTATAAGAAACCGAACACGCTGTTTAGAATGATTTTTTTTTGTCCAAATTTAATAGTTTATAAATAGCAGTGACATATTGGATGCTTGTTTTATACTATTTCCATCAAGAAATGTTGATCAAAACTTTTTTTTTAATTCATTTCACATAAACTTTTTAGTTTTGATTTGATTTTAAATTTAATATTTAATACAGAAATTTAAAAAGAATGAAATTTCTCTTTCAAATTTAGCTTTTTTAGAGACATAAAAAAGATACAAAAAGAATGTTGTAAAAGAGAATATTCATGGAAAAAAATAAGATTTTCAATGAACAATGCTAATGTATTTTAGGCTTAGCAGACGTGATAAACATTGAAGAACGTCGAAATATATTAAATCTAAGATTTGAATTTCGTAAACAAAAGTCCCTCTTGATACCTCTAAAAGAATAAACAGTTGCAAGTATCTGAATCTTTTTTTTCCAACTATTTTCCCGTTCCATTTGATATTGTTTTAAATCTCATTCTCCCAAACAACCAGTATCTCCCGCATAATATTTTCTTATTTCTACAAACCTGCGGCAAATGAAAAAAAAAGAAGAAATCTCGAGGTTTATGTATAAAGATTCGCAAGTTTCTTAATCGAATATCTTCACTATCATATGCTCCTGGGGGGAAGTGAGTGTATTTACTTAGAATCTGATGTTTGCGTGCGATAAGCACATTTCCCGGAGTGGAGGAGTCTCTCTACTCTGTCAATCAAAAGGAATCCCTTGCCAGCTCTTAAGTTCCCTATACACACAACCGCAGGGTTGGAACGTAGAACTTCGATTTTTCGGACCCCACAACATTGGTGCGAAGAGGAAATGAAAATAAACTCATTGAAATCTAGATTTATTTGGAGAATGTCTTAGGTTTCGTTATCATTCCAGAAATATCCAATATGTAATGTGTTTTGCACAACCAGTAAAGTCGAATCTGTTTTCGAAAACTATACCCAGCGCGGCGTTATTTATATTAATTTTTCGAACCCTTTTTTATTTATTTCATTATAGGATTCTACAGAGGAAACTATGCGAATTCGGTTATCGTCAGTTTGGGATTTTAAAGTTTGGTTAAATACTATTGTTTAATTCTTTTCTAATTCATGCTATTTTTTATGTATTTTTCTTAAAAATGAAATCGTTAACATTTCAAAAATATCCAATAAGTAATGTGCTTTGTATAACCAGAAAAATCAAATTTGTTTTCAAACACGATACTCAGCTCGGCGTTATTTATATTAATTTCTTGAAAGCTTTTTGATTTATTTGATCATAGGATTCTACAGAGGAAACTATGTGAATTCGAGTTTCATCAGTTTGTGCTTTTTCAGATTGGTTAAATATTATTGTTTAATTCGTTTTCTAATTCAAGCGGTTTTTAATGCGTTTGTCTTGAAAATGCTGTTTCTGATAAAATTACAAATATTAGGATCGCATTAATTTTTTGTTCATTTCATACCAGGTTTTTAAATTGCAGTGGTGGGTGGTTCAAGGCTTCATCTACCACCGCCTGAACCAGGTTCGATTCCCTGTGCTAATAGCTAACTGACTAGTCAGGCTGCACTTTCTCCAATCAAGTAATGGGGGTTATCTTAATCGAATATCTACAATATCATATGATCCAGGAGAAAAGATAATATTTTCTTATAATCTGATTCTTGCGTGTGATAAACAATTTTTCCACAGTGGAGGAATCTCTCCATTCAATCAATCAAAAGAAATATCTTTCCAGCTCTAAAGTTCCCTGTACGTAAACTCAGGGTTTGAGGGTGAGTTTCGATTTTTTGGACCCCATTACATTGTTATGAAGTAGAAATGAAAATAAACTCATGGAAATCTAGATTTATTCAGATAATGTCCTTGGTGTTGTTATCATTTCAAAAATATCCATGGCCAGCATGCTTTGCATAAACAAAAAAACTAATTTCGCCTTTAAAAGCGATTCCAAACTGGGCGTTATTTAAACTGATTTTTAAAAGGCTCTTGACTTTGGGCCTATAAAAGAGAAAATTAAGTATATCCATGTTTTTTTAGTTTATGCTTTTATGATTTGTTCAAATATTATTTTGTAATTCTTTTCGTTTATAAGCAATGATTTTTTTACATGTTTGCTTTAAAAATGATACTTCTGATAAACACGGTTTGAACCAGAGTCATAAATGCTCAGTGCCTGATCGGCTTGTACTTTCTCAGATCATGTTTAACCGACTTGGAATTAACTCTAATAATATAATGTCCCCACAGTTTCATAGTAGGTGAATTCCGTGATCAGTTGCGTCATTGGGTAGCTTGGTGCGGAGGTCGGGGGATTTCTACCACCATATGCTCTCTGATATAAACTGTAGTAGCCGTAATTGTCTTCAGGTCATCACCCAAGAAGGAATCTTAAACCCCTGCCAAGCCCACTAGAATATAGCCTTAGTATAACATCAACAACAAAACCGAAATAACAAACTCTTCCTTGCTATGAATGGATGTTTTCATGCAATGTTTGATTTTTATTGTAGATAAAATAATTATAAAAAATTAATTATTAATAAAAAAAAAGTTGTGTGAGTAGACATCTAAAAGCTCAAAAAATTTTAGAATAATTTCAGTAGAGTTAAAGAATTAACTTCTGTCATAAAACCGTTATGTGATATGGCAAGATTCATCAAAATCTTTCATTTACATTTTTAAAAAATCTTGTTTCAGATTAAAAAGTTAGTGTCACATTTTTCAAATTTAACCGAAGTTGCGAGGAAATATATACTCAAAACTTTTATGAAGCATTTGTTTAGTCAAAAGTATGCTACATAAAGAGCCATGCTGCGTCATATATATTCAGAGCTTATCACTGGGGTTGAACTCTCATACATACTGTGGATGTGGGGTGTAACGCTCATCCTGTAGACGAGAGATCATTTATCCAAATTGGGATGTGCACTATAGCACTATAGTAAGAGAGGTCATCATCCTTAAAAGTGGGGTGCAGCACTCATTTTTCTCCTACTCATCTATTATAGCTTAAACCGCCACTGGTATCATAAAACATCCATTGGAACTCTGCTGGACATTAAATGTGACCGATGAACCCAGATTGCTTTCTTCCGTTTTGCAAGTGTCCATCTTAACTGCCTTACTTTCGAGAGAGGCAGAAAGATCTTTCCTTCTTGCAAAAAATGCGGTCTTTAACCAGTTCGCCGGAGCATATTCTTGTTGGCCTTGGACTTTCTAAAGTGAATCTTAGTAGATCTTATTTCAGTTTGCAACCTCTTTCCTTGATCCTCTTACTTGCGGACACTGACATTCCGGAGCATATCTGACCGAGAGTCAGATTAAGAGGATAAGCGACAAAAAACAAATCTTCACCGTATAAAAGTTGTTGCTAATTTCAGGATCAAAAAAACAAGGCTTTCCTAAATATTTAGCCGTGAAACTATATAAAACAATATTAATAACCTACCATTTTCACATAGGACACAATGATCATTAAAACGTATGAAGTTAAGCAATTTTATGTAAATATATATATTTTTTTAAGATACTGATATAATTCGATATTAGCACTGTAATAATACTTTGTATTTCATTTTAAAAAATAAAAGATTTATGCCTTAAATAAGTAAAAATTGGTTTCATAAAAGTAACTAATAAAACAAAGACAAGTAGAACGAAGTAGATTCAACGAGATTTGATTTTTAAACTTACGTTCTACATCTTATCCAATTTTAACAGACAAAATCAGCTGAAGCCCTGAATATTTTTCCAGGAGAATGTAATCGAGTAGAAAGAAACACCCTCGCGTTATCTTTCTTGCTCTTCATATCCGATCTTTTACTACATTCGATCCAATTTGTCTTCTCCTCTGAACATACAAAATCAATGTTGAGTAATACTGGTTTTATTCTGTCAAGAAAACGTAAGAATTCCATTGATTTATGGCAAAACTTAGATTCTTGCTTTTAGAACCGAAGATTTTCGAAAGATATCATAGAGACATTCAAACTTTTTTCAAAGTTCTAAAATATGATTATGTTTTTTTTTTTTTTTTAAGTAGCAGAAAAAATATAAAAAAATAGACGAGTTTCTAGTTCCTAAACTTAGTAAGATATATTTTTTTCTCCAAAAAACCAGGAAATGTGTATTAATATAAAATAGTTATGTGAAATTATGTGCAACTGTCGTCATTTTAAGTTAATTTATAGCATCAAAATTAAAAAAAAATGATCTTAAATAAATAATTATTTCAGATTTGCGAACAAAGACTAGAATTGTTTGTGCTGTTTTATATATATACTGATTAACGTTTCCTGATTTGTATGAATGTTATTTCATAACTTGAGTAATCATAGATTAATTATAAGAGATTGAAAAAAATTAGAAGTTTTTAAAAAAATGGAGAAAAAACAAGAAATTAAGAAAATGTTTTCCGAAATTAGAATTTTAACATTCATATGGTGTTGAAGGTGAAATGCTGTCCATTGTGGATCAAACTTTGTTTTTTTGCCCAACAGTGGACTGATCAAAATATACGGTTCCCAGTAGATTTTCAAACTCAAGCATCACGAGGATCGGTCAGTGAGCGGATGGGTGACCACTTTAATCGACCTGTAAAGGGATCAAGGTCTTACGTTATCGATTCTCGTTAAATTGTTCTACCATAACGTGCTTTGCTTCGAGGGAAGGTGCTCGGACTACCAAAGAGGAGGAGCTATCTCCTCTGCAGAGGATCATATTTGCGATGGTATGTCTTCGTAATATTCTCAGGGATGTTTTCCGAACTGTCGCCAATAGCCTACTATACAGCTCTAGTGTAATTATAACACTACTAGTATTAAACAATCTTTTCTTATTTCTCTGTATCCTTTTTTAATAATCGACCTTCTTAACTCCTAATTTTAAATATTAAACTTCGTTTCCAATAAACTATTGGAAAATTAAAGCAATTCGCAAAATAAAATTATTTTGCGCATGTTACCTATAAAAAAAATCCTGAAATTTTGAGATCTTGAAAATTTTTAGGTAAAGAACATTATTTGGGTAGAAATTTAAAACTGTGTAAAACATAATTTAAACTTCAGCAACTTAATATTTATTCATTTTTTTTCGAATTCATTTTAGTTGTATAAACAAAAAACATTAATCTCCATGAAAGTTAAAATAAAACTATGCATTTCCATTACAACTACCACTTGTTTTGAAAAAAAAGGATTCATTTAAAAAAATTAGTTCTTTTTCTAAAACATAAAGTTACAAAAACATTTGATTTAAAACAAAACATTGTTTCATGCTATCACTCTAACAAAAACGTTTATAGTTGAATAGCTGTTGTCAAAGTAATAAACTGTTTCAAAGTTTAAGTACATTAAAAAAATATGGAGATAGTTTTTAAAAACATATTTTTTTCCCTTAACATGAAGTCACAATAAACAGATTAAAACTTGTTTTTTCATAAGGAACTTTTATTTACTGAATGATCTTAATATCGTATATCTCAACTTTATTAACCAGAATTTATTTCTATTTAAAAAACATGTCATTATCATAAAATACGTTAGTTTTACCATTTTTTCCTTCGTGTTTCAGAAATAAAATACCACTACAGTCAAAGTTAAATTACTTTCCTTTTTCACTCACTACAACTGCCGTTTCCACAAAATGTTTTATTGCCGAATTCCTGACTATACATTTCTGGGACTGCGTAAGCACATCTTTATTTCAATGTGATACATGTGAATGTCGTAAAAATTGCCCCGTGAAAATGAACTGCCCAGTTATTCACCCACAGACTTATGAATATTTTAATCATCTTTCATTGGGAGCTGTAGATAATGTCCGATCGATATTAGAGAGCTATTGTCGGTACACGGTCGGGAAACCCCTAAGGAGTTAGAGATTCCTTTTATGCAGAAGTTCGAAGATTACTTTTGATTCTCATTACATATCTTCGGGAGAGCGGTAAAGATATTAAGTTGCGTTACCTTTTCTTACTTGTTGGCTCTTTTTTATATCAGTAGATCAATCATTATGGCTCATATATTCTTATTATCTCTGTTATCATTACACTCACTTTTTACCTGCTGGGATAAAAATAGACAGGAGTCTTTTTGTTATAAATCGTATGACAGCGAAATCTGATAATTGAATTTTTTTGTTTAAATGTATATCTATATATAGGATTTAATTTTTGAAATATTGCTTTATCGTGAAAAAATATAGCAAATCTCGAATATATTATGAAACAGGAGTTAAGAAATGTTCTTAAAAATAACAGGCAGCTAATGCTCCCTGTTTATATAAGTAACATTTCGTGAAATAAAGAACTTTTTAAAAATTTGGAAACATTTCCATTGAGAATCAGCTATCTTTCTGCGAATCAGCAACCTAAATCCGTGTTGAAGGATTCAGAAACCTTCTCTTTAAAAGTTATCTTTAGATCTTTAGACTTATCAACAGCAATAATTTATTGATAAGTTGTAACTAGGCCAACTATGAAATGTGATTTATTTAGCTTCTTTAAAGTTGCCACCTAGCAGGATATGGATTGTATTAGAGTTTGTATTTCAGTGAGTCGGATGATGATGAACATAGCTGTGGTGATGCCATCTATAGCAGTTTGTAAGAGTCATATGCTCCTGTAAACCAGATACAACGAATAAAGAGAGTATTAAGTAGAAACTTTTAATGTATATATGAAGTGAAAAAAATATACCTTTTAAGCAGAAGTTTAAAAATTGGGTCTGATTTTCGAAACATTAATTCCGAAGAGTAAAATAAAGTATTAATCCTAACTAAGTTACTAGCTCAGTTTATATCAGTATAAAAATCATTATGTTTCCCAAATCCTTAATTCCTTCGCTTTATTCCGCTTTTTCTGCTGGGATAAAAATTATCATTTTTTTTTGCCATAAATCATATATCAGTGAAATATGATAATTAAAATTTTGATCAAATAATCTGGTGCATATTTTTTAAGATTGTTTTATGGTAAAAATATAACTCAATTATATTAGTTTTAAAGAACAGTGTGGAATAAAAGAAGATAGAGTGCCATTACCCATACCACGTATCATAACGAACGTTAAAATTTTATTTTAAATAAGCAGCAAACTACCAAAACGTTTTAGAAAGTTCCGGTAAAGCTTTTATATTGTTTTTAAGACATTGAAAAGTTCGTTTTTTCCAAAATCATTTTAAAAAATAACCAGCTTTATAACTCATAAGCAGCAAAACTAAGCTTTTTATAAGTAACGAAACGTTACATAAACATTATTATTTTGTCTTTAAAACAATGATATGTCTTTTTACCCGAAACATTTTAAAGTTATAATTTCCGAAATATTTCATGAACAACTAAAATGAAAATTATAGAAGATTGCATTTGAGATACATTTTTCAAATATTTTCCATAATATTTTTTAAACAATCTGAAACTTAATTACGGTTATTTTAGTGCTTTAAGAAGCGCATAATTTGATCCAATGATTACTGCTTGTTTATCATTTATTCAGTTTTGAAGTCGGAAATTGAAACAGAAATTATTTTGTTATAAATTATGTATAAAAGAACTAAAGTGATTAAAATCTTTAACAACATTTGATGTAACATATTTTTTATGGTAAAATAATATCTGAAATATAAAAGTTAGAAGAAATACATGAAAAATCACAATGGTGTTTCATCTTAATGTTTGATTAATTACTTAATCAAGAGCAAACTTATGACTTTGAGTTACGATGTAAGAGTAAGTAGTTACGATGTTTTAAATAATTATGATGAACTTTTATGTAATTAGAGAAGTATGACGAAACAAGTAATTTTTTATTATATCTCTCAACATTACTGGAATTCTACATTTTTCAAATAGAGGCTAGCTTCAAGATAATAAATGAGGTTTCAATTGTTTAGTGTAAACAAGGGGAAAGAGTTAACAATAATTCTGTTACTTATATTATCTGCTATGCACATTAGATTTATAGTTTAAATAAAGAATTAAAAAGCATTTGTTAAACTTGCTTTTTTATTCATAATTTCTTTCAAGAAATATTTTTTATAGAAACACAATTATTACCTTATGCTTAACCTTGTAATTTCATAGCAAAATATCCGAAATTTTACTTAAATTGGTTCCACAAAATAAAAATTTGAAATTTCAATGATTTATTAAAATTTACCAATAAGACCTTTTTATTTGTTTTTGGAATTAAATAATAAAGAATTATAAATAATAAGATACTGTTAAGGATAGTTGTGAAGTCAACTGTATTATAAGAAATAAAAAGGACATTTGCTTTGAACAAACAATTTTAAGCAGGGTACAATGAGTTCTCTTAAGGTATATAAAATTTATTTCTAAAACATGAACTTAGATTCAGATCATTGTATTTAAAATTTAAAATGTCGTTATTGCTTAAACAATTGATATCAGCTTCATTTGAAAACTTAATTGGATAATCTATATAGCAGAAACTTTTAAAACCCTTTCGAGACAAAATGTTTCATTTAGCATTACCTTTTGTCTACAAGTCTCATCAATTTTATGGAGTTTTAATTTAAAATTACCTTCCGAATGTTAAACAAAAAGGCATGAAAGTACCTTTGGAACTTAATTGAATTTGCTTAAAAATCCATTACTCAGTTAACTTCAGCATTGGAACGAGTTCAACATGAAGGCAATTAACTCACTTCTACAAGATGTAATTATCTCTCTGTTTCTACTTTTCCTTCAATTTTCCCTACTTCACAGCAACGAAGCAACAACGATCCCGAATTAACAAAAGTCTTGTTCCATTACTTATCGTTAAGCATACATTCCAACAGCCATCGGATTCGTTTATGCTAGACATGGACAGCTAACATTGCCTTTTCATTGCTAACCACACAAGTAATTGAATTTGGTATCTGCTGTATTTTAAAAATACTTAATTAATGGTGCTCACGGAATTTGTGCCATAAATTAATTTTCAGCATTATGGAGACGTTTCTCTTTGTAATATGCTTAGCATAAGCATTTTCTATAAAATTAGAAAAGATGTTTCAGAAAGAATAATGAAATAATTAATTTTGTGCAATATTATGAAGAGTTTACTAATTTTGTAGTAAGTCAGACTAATTATTTCGTGTTGCAAAATGACCTTACCGAAGCGTTGAAAGCATTGTCAAAGACGATTGTAACTGCAATGTCATTCAAATGCTATAGATATTTTTTACTTAATTCCTGAAATAATATTTAAATATAAAAATTTTATACTTTAATAGAAACTGAAAATGCTTCAAATTTTTTTCAGATTTATAGATTTCACATGTTTGTATAAAAATTGGAAAATTGTTGTAAAATTATCGAACTGTATGGCAACTAGTATAGTCGGTAATATAAAGCATAATTCCGGTTAATAAGACCAAAATATACGTTATTTAAACCATTCATTTGGTAATTTTTGAGGCTCTCATGGTAACGGTTAACTGGAAATTCTGGTTTTCAAAGTTATAGTTCTTATTTCCATACATTTAGTAAAAAAAACTGAGAATCAAATTTAACCAAATAAATGGTTTTTAATTTATTCGGTTAAAATTACCAATATTTTCCCCATTTGCCATATTTTATCACATATTATAAAACCATATTTTGTACTTATTTTACTAAAATAATTACCAAAGTGCTGATATTTTTAGTGTTCCCACAGAGACACTAAAAAACTTTACCATAGTTTTAACTAAGTTTTTTTCTTAGTGTAGAATTGTTTGCATTTTGGGCGTAAAATGAAACCGCAAAGGAGGTGCAGCTTGAACTATAAGTAAGAAAACGTAAAGTTAAGATCATAAGATAGAGAACGTAAGTAAAATTGTGTCGAGAGTGTGATAACAATAAATCTAACTAGAACAAAGATTTTATTCAAAAAAATATATAGGAAAAAAAGAATTGCTGTTAAAATACGCTTGTTTAAACGTATATAACGGAGTTTTTCAGTAGCAGACTTAAGAAAAATACTAGTTCTATTCCTTTTCCTCGAGCATTTTTCTAAAAGGAATGCCTTTCTGATATTCCAATGTACTGTTATTTATTTCATAAGTAAGTGGTTATTCCCCGGTTCTATTTTCTGGGCAAAAATGTGCTAAAGGCTTAATGTCTGAGTACCGAGTAGTAAACTGTAAACATTTGTTGAATTATTTCCCTAAAATTGCTGAGTTTCCTGCAAATATTTTTCAGTATTTTTGTAGAAAATATTTGTTTTTCATTCTCTACGTGAGACTCATAATACATGAATTCCAATAGATTTTCATGCAGAATTCATACAAAATTCTTTTTCTCAGTGCATTTTCGTAAAGAGCGTTGCATAAGCCCGATTAAAGATTTAAAGAACATTTAAAGAAAATTTTAAAATTTAAAGAATATAACGAGATAAGAAAGAAAGGCTTTACATTAAAATGTAGTTAAAGTAGGTATTTAAAACGTTCAGTTTATTTAAGTAAAAAGACGTTCATTAAAAATTATGAGAAAGAAAACAAAGAACGCAAAAGTGAAACAAAAACATAACATGAATAATCGTATTTTGACACATCTACTAATCATTTAATTTAAAATTTATGTATATTTACACTATTTCATGCATTTTGTTAAAACAACTTCTAAACTCCAAACAGCGATATGTTGGTTTTTTAATTTTTTTTCCTTCTTTTGCTTAGAAAAGAAAATATTTGTATAGAAAAGAATTTGAATAGAAAAGAATATTTTCGTAGAAAGAAAATATTTTGAGTAGTAAAAAATGAGTGACGATATTTTTTACAGAATAATGCTAGAAGAAAAAAAATATTCTATAGGGGAAAAATTTACGCAAGTTTATTAATATAATAAATAAATAATAGCAATATAACAGTGATAAAAATGATTTTAATAATAGCAATAACAGTCACAATTAAAAACAATTAATTAGAGCTTTCGTTGGAGTAAATTTCAATCAACTTTATAGAAAATAAATTAAAAAAATATTAACTGCGAAAATACAATTAAAGCAGATTGCAATCTTATTTTTAAATGAAGAAAAAATATACGTTCTTGGCAAAATTAAGAATCAAACTACTATCTCAATCGAAAGATATCGATCTACAAAAATGCTTGTCACCAAAATAAAAAGCATTTAATCAACTTCCTCTCCCTTATCAAGAATTTTTTTCCTGATAACAGGAGTTTCTGACAAGATTCATAACGCCTGTATGGGTTTGTATTTATTTGTTTTCTCAGATATATTCCGATGGATACGAAAAATGAAAACGTCATTTTAAAGTAAAAAGGAGTGCTCATAAGAAATGAAATTCGCTGAAATATCTGAATAAAAATATAATTCTTTCGAAATGTTAGCTGATTTATAATGAATTTAAAGGTCAGTTCCAGAGATTCAATTTTTTAAATAAGCATCTTCTGATTGCAAACAGAATTGAGAATTATTAAACATCACAATGCAATGCATGATATGACGAATATTGTAAAATTGAGTACAGTAGTTTTATTTTTCTTCTGCGTCTGCTTCACAGAACCTTTTGCAACAAGATATTTCCAATTGTTTTTATTAAAAGCTAGATAAACTTAACGATAACCGAAAAAAAAGAAGCCTAGATATGAAATTGGCTGAATTCATTGAAAAAGACGAAAATATCATGGATTTTTGCCTACCACCATTTTTTGATATTAACGTTATCCTACCATCTAAATATGTACTATATTACAGAAATCACCAAATTTAGACTCCAGATCAGAAGATTGCATGTTCATATCCCACTCGGGTTTCCATTTATCTTTGAGTTTTGAAATATAAAATAGGGAATGAAAGATTACAAAGCTTAACTTTGCATGTAATTTAAATAAATGCAGTCATAACATTAACATCGTGCAAAAATCTAGATGTCATTAGAATTATAGAGACAAAGAACCAAAGGAAGCGAAAAGAAGGTTTAGGGCAAAAATCTTTTGCTAAAATATAAATAGTCAGTAATTTAATTCAGTTCAGCTCATTTTTTGGTGACAGTTTGGGTTCTGTACAGAAAATTTAACGGCACTTTGGTGTTTGAATCTAGTTTGTCAAATGGTTTCCTCATAACTGCAATGATGTTTGGTTGCTTAATTTTTCAGTGATCAAAAAATATTCAAAAATTGGTACAAAACTAAAGTTGGCAATTCATTAATAATTATTTATTTCATCTACTTCTATTCATTAATAATTATTTATTTCATCTACATCTTCAAAAGTCCGATGCACGGTGGCTGAGTGGTAGAGCTTCGCTCTCTCGTAACACAGGTCTTGGGTTCAATGCTGGGACCGTCAAAAGCTGATTCAGCCTCTCATCTCGTCTGTGGGTCGATAAAATGTGCAACAGGCATGTTTGGGGACTATACCATGGGGTTCCGTGGACGGTTGACCACCCAACCGGAGCACCTGCTCTTGCACCCCAGAGATCAAAGTCAAAAAAACTGAGATGTGCAAAGTAGACCAAAAATCTGTCCTCCAACTCCAATGCATTTTTACCGTTTATTTCATGTTACTTCTAGTAAATGCTATTCGGAGTTTATAAAAAGTTTATCAAAAATTTTGGCGCAAAATTATATTTGTTATCTATAGTAATTCGTCCTACGATAAATTTCATTTCTAAAAGCATCTTTTGGAAATTGTTTATTGTTTCTTATTATTATATGTACCATTTGTTCAAAAGAAATTCGAAATTAAAAGTCTAAAAATTTTTAAATAATTTAAATCACACTGTTTAAAATTAGAAAGACGTAATAGTTCCAATAGTGTTTGAGAATAAAAGTTCAAATATACGACTTCTTTGAGAAAAGCAAAATACAACAGCTAAATTGTCTAAATAATTTGTACCATGTTTTCTAGATTACGCTTTGAAGGAGAGTTACTTCTCCATATTCCTCCATTAAAAAGTAAATTTTCATGCCTGATTTTATAATTTAAAGCATTGTTTGCACCAGTTGATTAACAAACTGCTGTACAAAGATTTTGTACAGATTTCAAAATATTAATATTGATTGTCAGTACATTAAAATACGATCATTAGATCAAAAGTTATAAGGGTTTTTCGCTTCCTCTGCGTAGAGAACATGACCATCTAAATCTAAATAGTAACTTACTATTTCCTTCCCAAATAAATAAATTGTTCCAATTGGATAATTACCTTTATAATTGTGGTCTGTTGAAATCGTGATCTATATTTACAATGGATTGCGTGTGATAAAAGTAATAAAACTTCTTTCCAAGATTTCTCCCTGCTTACTGGTAAAATGTATTTTGGTAATTGTAATGTTTCCTTTGCCAACACGCACTCAGAGCTAGAATAGATTTAGTATTTTCATTTTGTGTGATTTCGTCAAAGAAGAATACGTAATTTTATTAATTATATTATATTTAGATTTATTACTGTGCAAATGCTTTACAAATAATTTTTTAAAAAAATTCTCAAAAGTAATCTTTCACATAAGAAAGTTTTTTTTTTTTTAATTTAAGAAATGAAATTTTCTTTTCTTAGTATTTTTGTCTTAAAAATATAAATAAAAAGGATGGTGTTTTCTTTAACATAAAACTAATATTTGTGCATTTAGATATTAATAACCATAAATTTACACATCAAATTAAGAAGTAGCCACTCTCATTGCAGCATATTTAAATCTTCTTTCTTTATTACTATTCAAAATGTTTTATTCTAAAGTAATCTGGCTTTGGTCAAATGTCAACAAAACTTTTTCTTTTTTTTCTTACCTAGTTTCTTTAAGGCTGATTTGGATCCTACAGGAAAAAAGACAAATTAAATCCGACAAAAAAAATTGAATTTGTCGAAAAGGAAAAAAAAACTTGCTTGTGATTTGGTTTTGTAAATTACCCTCAAGTGTTGAGTCGTTTGATTGGTTCGATTCTCTATCCGGAAATAAATCATCAGGAGTCAGGTCCCAGATATTTCCTCTACGTTATAAATAAATGGTTTCTTTCAGCTTTTGTAAGAAGTAATGCTGAAAAGATATTAAGAGGAGATTCATTTGGATAAAGTAATTAATTTAAAGCCTTCAAATAAATGAATCTGAATTTTATCGATGTATATAGCAGATGTTATAAGTTTATAAATTCTTGTATGCACTGTTAAAATTTGAATTCGAAAATTACAGTAAAATAACTAGCAGCAGTTTGTCCATCCAATTAACCTTAAAGAACATTTTTTTACCTTCACTGATTTGAAACCTTTTATAATTAGTATGGTTAAAAAACCATGAATACAAAACTATACGGTTATTTTAACCATTTACATGTAGCATTGTTTCAAAACAGTAAAAAATAAATTTAACTGAACATTGGAGCTTGGAGTTTTTTAGATAATGGGCATCGAAGTTATTTTGTGGTGTCGATGTGCTTTGTCAAATGAAATGTTGTGTTTTGTATGTGGTTTAATTAGTTCCTCTGGTTGTTTCGCCTAGTGTAAGATATGAGATATACTAGACTTTTTTGTGTTAATGGACTTTTAATGGACTAGATAATGTTAATGGACTAGATGTTAACGAACTAGACTTTTTAGTGCTATGGTGTTGCCATCTATGCATCAATGAGAATGTCTAATACCAGTCCAGGATCACAAATTGAGGAGTGCAGGGCATTGAAAATTCGGTATTGAAGAGAATGTTAGAAATATTGTGGTGTCAACGCTGGGAAATGATTCCCCGATCAGCTAATCTGTCATGAGATTGACAGATTTGCACTCTTGGCTATAATATGTGCCCATATGCAAGGTACTAAGTTGCTTCATTAGGTGGGGTTTGTTTTTGTTAATTCATTCTTTGTCGATAAAATTCTGGTTGTTTAACCGTATTAGTTGAAGGCAGTTAATAAACTTTTACAGTTAATAGTTTGAATACCATCTTACTTATGGTAATTTGCGTTTCGCCTAGTATATTCATGTTTTGGGTGGCTCGCTAAAAAATGAATCGGAATTGAATATCGTCAGTTCGACTTCCAATTTTAGCTTCATTTAAAACTACAAACATTATAAAATTAGTTGCATTTTTAATTCTATAATTATTATGAATCTGGATCTATAATTAATTAAACAATAATATGAATTCTCCTTATTTTTTTTTTAAGATTTAAAAATTACGAAATTTTATAGTCCAATTGGGGGAGATACTCTAACTTTTTTATCTATCTAATGTAGAAATTCACATTACTGGCTTTAAATTACAGAAAGAAGAAGGTTTTGTTCTTGAAATTGAAAATTATGGATTTAATACTACAGAAAATCAGGTTTTTTAATAGTTTAATAAATTAAAATATAAATTTTTCTTATTTTTCAAATTACTGGAATTAATTACTTTTATACCCTAAAATTGTAAGTTGATCCTTGTATCAACTTGTCGATTAAAGTTGTATTTTGTTATCAGTCAGGACTCCTAGTTCTGATCTGATACGAAATAAGTTTTAATAGTCGATAAATTATTGGCTAATTCAAAATCCGTTTTGTAAAAGTCTCCAACATGAAGAAGAATTCTCCGACTTGTAGAAAATTTTAGCAATATAATTCCCCTGGTTAGACGCAATTGAAATTCATTTTTAATAAATCTATTTACAACAAGTCTTTACTGTTGTGGGCTTAGTGCAAACTACCTCAAGTAAATCAGGCTGATTGAATAATAAAATATGCAGTTTGTAAATATTCGAAATGAATGGAGAGCTTACTGGAAATAGCCTTAAAATAATCTGGTTAATTAGAAATATTGAATACTTTTGCAACGAAAACTTTGAAGACTTTTTCTCTGCTGGATTGCAAAGTAATATCAGCTTCTTGCAAAGATATTCAATACATATGAAAAGTTTGAGTTCATTGCTGGACTTACCATGATGGATTTTAGTGGTGTGTATTTATCAGAAAAGCAGATAAATCTTTCCAAAATAGTCCACCATAAAGTTTAAAGTGCTCCAATACGTGACCCCTGAGTTCTCTTTTTTTAACAGAGTCAGGTTACAAAGTGTATTGATACATGTTTGAATATTAGTAAGTGTTCTAGTAGTTGTATTGTGAAAAAATAGGTTAGGTTGTAAAATAAAAAAAGTTGCATTTAATTGATATATAACGTAGAATGTTAAAATTGACAAAAAGAAACAATAAAATAAAAATAAAAGGAATAAAATATCAAAGTTTCCTGCAATAATTTAGAAACAGTAAAGAAACTTCTTTCCTTAAAAAATTGCCATAATCGAAAACATTCCAAACTATTAAAGACAATAATTAATTATTTCTTGGACAATAAAATATCAACAATTTCTTTTAAACAATAAACAATTAAGGCAATAATTTTGACAATTTAATTCCAATCAATAAAATGGGAAAATTTTCTAAATTAATTAAATTAGTTGTTAAAATCAAAAACAATTTTAACGTTAAAGGTCTAAAATCAGTAAGATAAATAATTATTGTTTAAATAATAATTATTGACATTGACAATTAACAATTAGGAAAATTACTTGAACAATTAATTTAGAAAGCAATTAAATATATTAAGATTCTCTAAATATTTAAGTCAGGAATTTAAGAACGAATCAAGAATGTCAAATCAAAAAGATGATTTTAACAATAAAGGTCAATAATTAGTTTTTATATAAAGAATAAAATGTGAAAAACTAAGGCTTTTATAACATAGAATTACGACACTTATTTTAACTTTTAAGGTCTAAGCGATAAAGTGATAATATTCTATAAATTATTTATGTCAAGAATTTAAGAAAAAGTCATGGCTTTAAAAATTTAAAATATTCTAAGCAATCATTATACAATAAAGTTCAATAATTAATAATTGTACAAACAATTAATTTTCTAATTTAACAATTAAGTATTAGACTTAAACTATGAACAATTAAGACAATTATTTCAGCAATGAAAGTCTAAGTAAAAAAATTTCAACACTCTGTAGACTAGGTAATTAAGCAATTTAAGGAGAAGTCAAGATAAACAAAATAAAAAGCAATTTTCTCGAAAATTTATCCAAGAATCAAATAATTACTGAGCTTAATCTATTGTTTAATTTATATGTTTTCATTAAAAGCTCCATTTTCATTAAAAGTTTACCAGAAGAAGGTATTGTTAATGAGATTACTCCATTATTTTAATCTGAAGAATTAGATTTTAATATTTTAGAAATAAACTTTATAGTTTTTAAAAAAAAATTATGTATATTTTTATAATATAATTTAAACTAACTATATTCTCAGTAAAAAACTCCATTAAACATAACAAAACTAAATTAAAGTTTTGTTTTAACGTTGAAAGCTATAATTTTGCGGCCAATGTTTTTATTTAAATTTATTTTTAAATGTTTTCATAAAATGAAATAAGTTTTTGCCCAGATACGTTTATGCTTCCTGAAATACATTTGCGTTTTTTCTACCATGCAGAGTCTAATTTAATAAAATGTAGCAATAACAATAATTTTTTCGAATCCAACTTAGCAATAAAACTTAATACAGTTGTTAAATAGTATGCTTAAAAACTTTAAAAGATAGTTCTGTTCGAAAATAATAATTTCCATCCTATAAGCAATCATTTAAAAGAAAATTTAAAAAAATGTTGCATCTTTTTTAGTAAAAAAATTCAAACAAATTGAAAGAGAGTGTTTCCTGTTTCTTTGATTGTCATTTGTAAAAGGAAATAAAGTTTTCTCATTTTTTTTGATTTATTAAAACGACAAAAACTCTGAGAAAGAAAAAGATATATATATCAGTATTTTTGTTTTGTTTTTCATCCGAACATCTTGAATTTAGAAGTTCTGAAAGACCCTTTTTTAATTGAAGTTCCTACAGATAAAGTTTAAATTGAATTGCCGTAAATGCTTTGTGACAAACTGAATAATTATTCATGAGAAAAGTTTAAAAACTGTTGGGACTTTCACGAAAATAAAGAAAAAAATAAAATGTAATCAACCCATTGCTTCGGAAAAAAAACAATTTGATTAGTTTGAGAAAAGCTAGTATTTTTAAAAGAAAGATAATTTATTTCACTTAATGCAAGCTGGCAAAGATTCTATTTGTACAAAGTCTGACAGCTCTGAAGTTAAGTGAAATAAAAAGAATGTTAATGCACTTATATCCTTTTAAAAATTTACCAATTCTACAAGATTTCGCATGCATGGTTTTATTTTGAAATGCTTTGAAACCAAAGCTTTTTTTTCCAATGTTATTTGGAAATTATCAAGCTTTAAATAAAGTTCTAATTTTGAATTAAATACTTTTAATGGATCAAATGATTACTCGTAATGCTGTACTTAGAAGACACCGTCGTTACATAAATTTACCGTGTTTAGCGTATGATATGTTACGTTAATAACTGTTCTGAACTTGAAAAAACCAGTTATTTCGAATGATATGTTATGTTAATGATGTGTTCGAATGATATGCTCTGAACTTGCAAAAACCAGTTATTTCGAATGATATGTTATGTTAATAACTGTTCTGCACTTGCAAAAACCAGTTATTTCGAATGATATGTTACGTTAATAACTGTTCTGAACTTGCAAAAACCAATTATTTCGAATGATATGTTATGTTAATAACTGTTCTGAGCAAACAAAAAACATTTATTTATGGCCGTTAGGTCAAGTTTAGCTTATCTTTGACATGTGCTCTCTGTACTGATTTTGAAAATGACTCAAAATGTCTAGATGGGAATAAGCTACAGTTTCGAAGCTATAGTTTGGTGTTGAGTGTAAGGCAACTAAATTGTGGTTGATTTGTTTTCCTTGGTGTTAGAGTTCCAAAAATAATTATCATTTAAAAATTTAAGAAGTATTTTACACTAACTACATTTTTAGTCCTGAGAATGGAGTAAAACTCATGTTAAGTTACATTTTAACTAATATTTTACTTACGCTTTTAATTTATTTTCTCAACTAATTATAGGTTATTGACTTCATTCCTTTTGGTTAGTCATCAAATTGAGAAGAAAAAAGGTTGCAAAATAAATATAACACTGAAAACAAAGTGCTTTTGTTTTTCTGCTGTATGAGAGTTTTCTACAGATCTTGGATAATTTTGTATCACTGATTTCAAATCTGCAATGGCTTTCTCTCTTCAAGATTCTCTTAATGAGATTTCAATCTATTTTTTGGCAAAATGTGCAAGTTTAAAAACTTCACATATAACAAGGGTTCACGTTAATGTTTCAACAAATTTCTAAAGGAGTTAGAGTGCATCATCAGGATTTATATTGCATAGGAACCCAGAGGTCATAAACTACTCGCTTCTGTTTTATATTTTCTTTAAAATAAAATTGATTAATCGCTTGACCTTAGTTTAAGTGACAAATTTTAAAAGAAATAAAAGTTTGCCTTATAATTGCTACTAGAACCAAGAAGAAAATCTCACAAAAAAAGAAACTAGTGTTTAAGGACTGCTGGACTTTAAAATAACTTCCGAGAACGGGTTTAAATGCGATTGTAATTCTCAGGATATAAGCTAACTTAAGTTTATCATTCCTAAAGTTTACGCAACCCTCTGTTATTTATAAAGATTTTAACCTTGCGAATTTCGACAAAATATTGCCATTTAAAAAAAAAAATCATTAGCTGTAGGATTAAAAATAATTTCCTACATGAAATCCTCACATCCGAATTCGACAAGATCAAATATTTGTGTAAATGCAGCAAGAAATTTGTTCCTCAGTATAAACATTGGATCTCTAATTTAGTGGTTGATTGTTAAAGGTTTGCCCAAGGAACTTTGCCTTTATAAAATTTCAGAATTTAATTAATAATTCAGCTCATAGTAAATACACACTAATCAGCAAAATGAAATGTAGTGGTTAAATGTAAGTGATCATTTAATTACTTATAAATTATGTAATGCTGTGGTTCCCAAATAGTGCTCCGCAGAACCCTAGAATTCTGAGAGCTAGGATAAATTCATTCCTCTTAGAAATGATGTTTTAAATATTATTTAGCTTCAAATCTAATTAATAAACTTTTATATATTTAATATTTTGGTTGTCTTTATGAAATTATTTCACGTAAAATGCCAAGGAGAAAGAAATAGCGAAAAATATTAACTTCATAATAACGATATCTTAAATCTTTTTTGAAAAGAACCTGCATTTATAAAAATTGCTTTAATATTTAACATCTCTCTTTTCTAAGTAGAGTAAAATAACTAAATTTGCTACTGAAGAAATATATTTCCCTGATAAGCATTTTCAACGTTTATAACAGTTCTTTCAATTTTTATTTCAACAAAAACTATAGCTTGTCTAATTTGTTTTATTTTATCCCTAAAATAAATTTAAAACTAAATTAGCTAAGGCTCCAGTAGGGTAATTTGAATCGTCGGATATAAAATATAATTTAAGATTTTTAATTAAAAACACGATGGTAAAATTACAGTCCCATTTTTAAATATTTCTTTTATATATTTTAATATTGTCTTTTATTGTTCAATATGCTCACAATTGCTTTTACATATTTTATTTTATATTGTTCTTATATATTTTATTATTTATAAAGTCATGTTTCCGACGAGTGAAAATCAATTCTTTTGGGTTCCGTAGCTGAAACAATTTGGAACCACTACCGTACATACAATTTTAATTTCATGCATAATTTGTAATTTAATTTTATTACTAAGAAAGAATAGAAAAGTAAAATTATAAGTATTAAAATATATCTAACGATAAAGATTCGTAATACAAACGTTGTGGGGAAAAGTAACACACGAATACACAGATGACAGGATATATACACTCTCTATAAATGAATTAATATTTGAGTTCAAATATTATTTTGGAAAAAATTAAGACTTAAACCTTAAACATAAAAGGGGAAAAACAAAAAATAGGAATTTCATGAATTAAAATATATTTAAGAAAAGGTTTCAGACTAAAATTGTAGTTGCAAAAATAATGTTCTGAAAATGACGCTTTTTTTTACTACGAATGAAGTACAACTTAAAATTTAAATATGATTTGTAATAATTAAAAATAATTACGAATCCCTTAGTGCTATTTGTTTAAAAATTCTGATATAATAAGAAAGGTAACAAAATGGAAAAAAATGGTGTTTCAAGAATTAAAATATGTTAACATAAAAAATTCATAATATTCATTTATTCATTCCCTTTTTTAAAAACAACTTACAAATTCACAAGTAGAAGCACATTTTCATTCATAACAGATAAAGTACGAGTTACAGTGCAAAACCTCTTTTCAGAAACTAAGCACCCATTCGCAAACAACTGAAAATTATTAAAAACTCTGGTATTGATATTTATTAAGAAAACGGAAGTGATAAAAGCAAGGAACAGAGCATAAAAATAGCTTTTCAAAAATTAAACTATATATACAAAAAGTATTTACCTTCTTTTAAATATTTTTTTGAAAAATGGTTTACTAATCAAAGAATGTTCTCAGATTTTTTTACACTGCAAATAAAGTAGGGTTATTAATTAAATATCATACACCAGTAAACAGCTAACAACGACAAAAAACTTTATTTAGCTCTAAAAAGCACAATAGGAAACAAAACAGATCTGGGAGACTGAAGTGTCATAATTTAAAATATACTTAAAAATGAATCCTCAGCATCAATAATTGTTATAAACATTAGCCTACTGCCCTGCAGTGGATTGATTGTAAAGACACGGTTCCCAATAGAACACCAAAATCAAGCCTCACTTGCTTGCGGCCAGTAAGCGGATGGGAGACCACTTTTATCATCCTACGTAGGAGCCATTGTTTCTGCAGACGATAAAAATTGTGATGGCATGTCTTCGGATCATCCTCGGGGATGTTTCTAAGGCCGTCGCCAATACCCCATTGCGCAACTCTAGTGCGACGCAAATAAAATATCTATCTACCTACTAACCTAAATATTGTTGTTTATTTTTTAATCCCTAAAAAAAGCTTGTATTTACCCTTTTAAAAATAATAAATTGTTGTAATAAATGATTGAAAGTCATTCGTCATATTTGAAAACAATAAAAACAAAATTAAAAAAAGAAACAGATTAAAATATTGGAGTGTTCAAGTATTAAAATATATTTGAAAAAAAGAATTCATTATGTTAACATTGATGTGAAAATATAATACCACAAAAAAAGTAGGCTGCATAACTCCGATTTTAGTTTTATTCAAAAAATATAAAATTGTACTTCAACGAATGTGTAGAAACTAAACGCAAACTTACACTATAGATTTAATTGATAGAACTAAGGAAAATTAAAATACAGCATATTCTACCTTACTATAAAATAAAGAAATATAACTTCGTTCCAGGGATGTTTGTAAATTTTTAAATGTTAGAAGTCGAAATAATTGAAGATTGTATTTTTATGTTCATTTATTAAAATAGTTTGTTTTCCTTTGAAAGTTTTCCATTAAACTATTGAAGCGAAATACAACAGGATTACTGAAGTCTGAAAATGATTTTGTCAGTCATGCAATAGTTTATTTTATTTAAAAAAAATTGAAAATAGACATATGCAATATTCCTGAGAAGGAGTTTATGCATTGTGTAAATGTAAAAATGCTTTTCTGAGTTTGACAGAATCTTACTAGAAAGCAAATATAAATAATATGTATGGAAAGTAGAATTTTTCGCACATGAAGAATTTTGTAGTTTTGTTCAAACAGTTCTGATCTATAGCATTGTTAAAAGTTTTCTTTATAAATTTATTCTATGTTTAAAAAGCAAATTATCTTTATTATAAATTCATATTTCATTTATTTGCCGCACTCAGTGCATGTCGACTGCATAAATAAAAGCAATGATTAAAAAAATCTGTAGTGTATAAAAGAATGCTGTATGCAATGTTTAACTATATATTTTAACTATAATAACTAGAAAAAGATAAAATAAGAAGAGCATGCTTAGTAAAGTTAGTAAAGTAAGGTTCAAAATAGAGAATTTTGCAATGCGTAAAAAATTTGAATTCGTATACATCGAATCTTAATATAATGTAAAAGACATAAAATCTGTTGTTTATGTTTTTGTATTTTAACTATACAGAATGTTTGATAATTACAATGGAATAATAATTTTTATTTAACTCCATATAAAATCATAATTTCTGTAACTTATTTGATTTCTTAAATTTAGATTATCTTTTAAAATGTCGTTCAAGGGAACAATACTTTCGTATCTCTGATTTCAAATCTGGTATCGGTTTCTTTCTCCAAGCTACAGTTTTTTAATAACATTTTTAGTTTACTTTTTTGTCGTAATGTACGCAGTTATAATAATATTAATGCCGCAATATTAAGTTTTTTTGCCTTAATAATAAGCTTAAAATGTTATATATAATAAAGGGTCACGTTAATGTTTCAACTAACTTCTAGGAGGGTTAGGGAACATCATAATGGTTTAAATTGCATAGAAACTCATGCCCGGATATGGTGTTATACGCCTCTAGGGGTGCTTTCTTATTATTAAGTATTTTTCCTTTTACTTCTAAGCAGGTCATGTTAGGAAATTGTCAACTAGACCATCAGATGTTAAACTAATTTAATGTTTGAAATTCCCATACCAGAAGGTCAAGCATTTCTATAAATGCAGCAATTTTTTTCCCGATTGTAATTATTAACAAGATATATAGAACCGATGTTTGAAACTTATTTTATTTTTTTAAATTGCATTATCCTGTGAAATGCAGATTCATAATTAAAAATATATATATTTCAAATATTGAAAATGTCTATTTCTTAAAATACATGCTATAAGTTTAGTTTTATCTTAAATATCATAGTTCTGAAGGATAATTTTATGTAGATTAAAATTTTTAAGCACGTAGGCTTTATAGTTTAATTTTAAATTGTTAAAGGGTTTTCTTTTTTTTTAATACACCTGATTCTCTTCATAAAAATCAGTAATACATCTTGAAATGGATATAAATAACAAAAAAGTATAGCCTGTTTATGATGGCCACTGCATAAAAAAAATTACGCAAAAAACAAAGCAAAAAAATAAATAATTGCGCTGACATAAGTCAGAAACAAAACAGTAAAATGATACTTCATTTATTTACATACTTTCAAAAATTAAATATGTTCATCGGAGATCCTGAATACATTTGGTTGGACATGTGGCTAAATTTTTCACTTTAAAAATATTATTTTATAATTATTAATTTTTAATTATACATTAATTAATTGAATTTTTTAAAGGAAAATATATTTTATTGCATCTATGAGAGTGCTTTCTATTAAGAAACATATTTAAAATAAAAATCGCATTTAGTTGCCATTATTTGAAGCATGCGTCTGTGGAGAATTTTTTTGGAACACTGTTGATAACAATTCTGGTGTTCAATTGGATTTATCTTAAATTTTTTTATTTCGATAATATGTTATGTTAAAGTTAGCCTTTCAAACCACACTACTCGGATTTCCATTCTGAAATTATGATAAAATAATCGACAGCAGCCTCTCCACCTGATTATCCATAAATCTTATGGTTAGAAATTTTTTTACCATTACGGTTTTGAAAATGTATACAACAGGTGTGATGAAAAAAGTCATTGGAGTGAAAAAAAANTTGTCCTATTTTTTCTATACGTTTATCTACATCACTATAGAAAACAGTTTTTTGACAAAATGGCTATTAGGGCCCCAAAGTAGTTTCAGCCCAGGGCCCCACAAATTCACAATCCGCCCATGGTTAAAATACGGTTTGTTTCGTTTACAACTAGTATAGTTTAGAAACCATTAAAATGAAATTTAAAACGGACGTTGGAGCTCTGTGGGAACGGTGCCATTCAAGCGTGAATGATAGTTTCGCGTTTTAATCGGCTGAGGTCACCGACTGAGGAGTGAAGGACACTGCAAACTCTACATATATTGAAGGAATAGAAGAAACTTTGTGATATCAATTGCTAGGATTCCAACCACTGTTCAGCCGGTCATGAGATTGACCGATCAGCTTCCTCAGCCACAATATGTACGCAGCTGTATGGAATAAAATGGCTTCATAAAGGGGACCTAGTAATGTAGATAGAATTCTGGTTGTTAAACCGCATTAGGTGCAATATATCAATAGACGATTTTTCTCATACATAAGAGTTTGTATATAATCTTTTTTATGGTTATTTGACTCTTTTCGTGGAATACGGTTAAATAACGCGTAAAAAAATTACCATTTAACCATTTTTACCGAGAAATTTCTAAAAGTGCTTTATGATAAAGTCTTAGCTCGTTATTTAAATGTTATGCAGGATGGTCCGGTTATTCCAGCATTGTTCATTGTAACAGGCACTGTGCATCAGAAAAGTGCTTCTAGTAGAAAAAAAAATGCATACATTGCTTAAAGACTTTCTCGTTAAATTTAAAGTTTTATTCAATGCCAATAAAAATGTAACACAAAAAAAAATTACATCATATCGTTTAATTCGTAACATTTAACTCTGTATTGTGAAAAGTTATAATTTATTTTAGTCTTCCATCGTGAGTTTAATACTATTTTTTAACCACTATAATATGATAAAATCATTATCTTCACATTTCATAAAAATGCGCATCTGCGTAAAGCGGATAACTTTTCTAAATATCAATCTAGCCTGGGGCTGATTTATTTCGTCTTAGAAGAAGTTTATTGTAGTCTCTGATTTTAAAGCTTAATATTAACTGATAAAAATTTTCACTTGCGAGTAAAGCACATGGTTAACGCATAAAAATAAACGAGTATAGCGCTTATAAAAATAAATAAAACTTTAAAAAGTAGCCTATTTAAAAAACAGGATTTTTAAACTATTTCCTATTTAGATTTAATGTGCATTACTTTTAAAGTATAAGTTTATAATATTTTATGATGAAATGATACGATAAAGAGTTCATTCATAAAATAATCTTTTTAAGTGTTACTCTTCAAACATATTAGCAGACCATCATACAAAGTTCATTGATTGTATATCAACAAAAATTACTAAGGATGCTTCTAAATATGATAGGTAATTCTGTATCAGTCTAATTTAAAATTATTTAGAGTTCAGCTAAATATTATTTTACTATGAAAAGTTTTGATGTATAGTTGCCACCATTTTTTGGTGTTTAGGCTAACTAAATTGTTTTTACGGAGCATGTAGTCGAATTTTGTATTCACTGTTATAGTTTTATTTATTTATTTATAAATTTTTTTGTTTTTTTTTGCTTGTTTACTGACAACACACATTTCATGAGCATCAAAATCAATATAGTAGCTTCTTCACAAAAACATTTCGCTTAAAAACAAGTACATTTTTAGAGATATATTAGCATGAATTCTTTAACACAGTTGTTATTTTTTTAATTTTATACATTTTTTGCATAACTTCAGTTCTCCACTGTATAGTATTGTATTTAGCTCCCACTTAATTTAATTTTCTACTTTATTGCATATAAATGCATTTAGTTCACATCAATATCAAAAAGGTTTCAGTTATGCACCGAAATTCGGATTTTTTTAAAATTCATGTTGAAAGTAAAACTAATACTATATGTAAAAAGAGATATTATTGGATGATTGAGGAATTTGAAATGAAACATCAGATATTTAATTCGGATAAGGAGTTCAGAATAAGAAAAAATGTATACAAAATAGACGTAGCAGAAACAAGAATTGTTAAGCAATAGTTTTTAACTAATTGATTTTTTAAAGATTCAATTAAATGAATAAATTATAAAAAAAGGAAATCATTTTTAGACTTCTTTTGCTCTGTTGAAAATCTATCCTTCATTTTAAAATATCCATGTTTTCACAAAATTAAGTAGAACATATAAATGCCTTTGGAATCTAAGATTATTCATTAACTTTCTTAGAACCGATGCATGTTTGCGCATCATATTGTAATAAACAATCTTATTGAAATAAACCATATTTTTCAAAATGAAGCAGAGCATCTAAATCCTTTTCAGAATCTAAAATCTATCATCAACCTTCTAAAATTCATGTATCTTATTAAAATAAACCATATTTTTCACGAACTGAAGTTGAACATCTAAATACCTTTCTTAATCTAGGATTTATCATCAACCTTCTTAGAATCGAAACGTGTTCACATATCTTATTATAATAATTCATCTTATTGAAATAAACCAAATTTTCACAAAAGGAAGTAGAACATCTAAATCCCTTTCAGAATCTAAGATATCATAGCCATTTTAAAAGTGAAGTGTATTTATGAACGTTGATCTAAATCATCTTTTTGAAATTCACCCTATTTTCATAAAATGAAATAGAACATCTAAATCCTTTTCAGAATCTAAGATTTATCATCAATTTATTAAAACTGTAGTGCTTCTATGTGTATATTATTGAAATAAACCATCTTTTTGAAATAAACCATTTTTTTACTAAATGAAGTAGAACATCTAAATACCTTTCAGAATCTAAGATTTATCATCAACCTTCTTAGAACCGAAACGTGCTCACGCATCTTATAATAATAAACCATCTAATGGAAATAAACCATATTTTCACAAAAAGAAGAAGGACATCTAATTTCCTTTCAGAATCTAAAATCTGTCCTCAACCTTATAAGGACTGGAGTGTATTCAAGCCCCATATTTTTGAAATAAACCACATTTTTACAAAATGAAGTAGAACATGTAAATTTTTTTCCGAATCTATGACTTATTATAACCATCTTAAAACTGAAGTGCATTCATGTATGTTCATATAAATCATTTTTTTTTTAAGTAAACCGTATTTTCATAAAACGAAGTAGAACTTTCTAAATCTCTTTCAGAATCTAAGATTTATCATCAAGCTTCTTAGAACTGAAGAATATGTATTCATAAAGGGGAAAATAAACTTTAATCTAAAAACAATTGTTTCAAGTTCGATTCGTCTATTCATTCGATATCATTTATGTATTTAATATCATTTATGCAATATCACTGTTCAATACACATACAATGTATAATTTGATTTTATAAAAATAAAACAATAGTTTTTAATCTGCTTTCTACATGTTTCCAATTCTTTTGATGACAATAACTTGTTTTCTCTTTTACATTTTTAAATTTAGAATGTCACTCACATATCCTAAAGATTAAAAATAAAATTGAAAACTTCTGAAGAATACTTCTTTTAAGTCAAGAACTTCAATATTTTCAAACAAATTTTATTTTTCGAAATATTGAAATATCAGTTTTATGATACATGAACTGAAATTTTATTTATTTTAAAATAAAATTTCCCCTGCTGCTATTTTCCAAAACTGCATTAAGTAAATAATATTATCAATACGTACTTTTTTTAAAAGTAGATATTCGTAAATTTATTGTCTTAGAAATTAGCTTAATGTAAAAAAAAAGAATTGTTTCTATCATTTAATTTTAGAAATTTGTATTAGTTGCCATGGCGAAAATTTGTCAAACACTATTGAGTGCAAATGTTAACTAATCAGGAAAGTCATTATTTTATTTCTTATCTCTATAATTTTATTTTAAAAACAAGTTTACATAAATGTTGAAAACATTTCACATTAATATTATTCATGTTTTAAATCTCCCCTTAAATGAATGATGGATTGTAACTAAGAAAATTCATTTTCATTTATTTTATATCGGTAAATTACGAATACAAATAAATTTTTGTTTATAATTATATTTGTTTTAAAAAGAACAGTTTCATTTTAAATGTATACTAATTGAATAAATCAAAAATAAAATTATCAAATTACTAGTTCATTTACATTTACAAAAGGATTTCGCATAATTAACAGTCCTATTCGCAAATAAACATAGTTAAGAAGATCTTAACTAATGAAATCTACAACTATTTATTTTTTATTTGTTCACTCTATATAATGTAACGTAATAAATAATTAAGTTTATTTATGTTGACAAATATATTTTACAAAAATAATAGTAACTTCATAAGTCTCCAACTTAATTTGTTAACCAAAAGTTTCGTATTGAATACATTTACTCTTATTATTTTTTATTTTTCTCTATAAATTATTATTAAGTCTAATTTATATATGTCTTCAAATATATTTCACCCAAATAATAACTTTTGAAATATTTCTTGATTGCATTAAAATTAATGATTAATTAATTTTATTAATTTTAATAATTAAATTTGTAATGTTTATTTTAATTATTCCATCCATTTTATCTGAAGAAATGAACCATTATAATAATTATTGAAAGCAATATTTAACTATAATATTTTTCACTAAGTGACAGCTCATTTAAGCAATTAACCTAAATACATAATACATTGTCTATAAAAAATGCTTTATTATTTTGTAGTCTCAATAATAATCTTTCGGTAATTAGTGATTTATGAGACAATTAAGCAGCTAAAGCAAAATGTCTTTACGACTTAACAAAAGCGAAGAAATTAGCTAATTGGTTGTTAAGCAAATAAAAATAAAAATTAAAATTAATTAATGTATTAAAAAATTCATCGAATATTAAATCCATTACAATTGACAATTACAATTGTATGTTTTTATGCTTACAATCTGTTGCATCTTTGTGCGTTCGATATACTGCATCTTAATTTGGTGATTTTTAGTTACTGTTCTCAATTTTTCAAAGATATTTGCTCAGTAAATTATGAATCTTTGTGTATATACCCATTTGTTTCGTTTTATTAGACATTATACTTATATTTTTATTATTTAAAATAAAAATGTTTGTTTATGAGAACTTGTATCAGGTTTATAAATTATATGCTTCCATGCAATAGTATTCACAATTTAAAGACATGAAACTTACAAGAAATCAATTGAGTCTTAATTTGTATTTTTGTGCATCTGTGTTCTAGTGAAATAAGTTTTGCTTTTGTGTTATTATCATTTTGTGCAATTCTATTAAAAACATAATGTTTCCCAAAACTGAACGATGATTTCAAAAATCCAACAATGAAAAATATGCAAAATAGTTTGCTAAGTTTTGATTGCATAATTAGCGAGTTTATTTTCACCAAGTGGGAAAATTAGTTCAACAGTTGCTAAAAGATAAAACTGTTAATTAAGGAAAATTAAAAAATAATGTTTTTAAACTATTAGTAAATAACAGTAATGAAAAAATTTGGTCTCATGGCAAAATGAACAGACGTTCAAGCCGCCTGAATTGATCTTATATGCAGCACAGACCTCTGTTTTATAGTTTTCCAATTAAGAAACTCCAATTAATCCAATTATAACATCATAGAAATACGTGCATGTTTTCCGAAATAGAGTTAAATAAAGGAAAATTTAAAATTTTTTCCGTTCAAAAAATGTTGTCAAATAATTTTATACTTTTTTTTTGTTGAAGTAATCAATAAATTTACTTAAACAACCGAGCATGCTTAAAACATACAATTAAAAGGTATCGCTCTTCGTCTCAGACTTAAAACCTAATTTCTATAACATTGAAAATATATTTTGTAAAGAGAAAAGGAAGATAAAATTTCAGGGACGGAAAAAAACATCCCCGTACTTGCAGAGGAATACATTTTTCGTTTGAGAATATTCTAATCCCTTACAGTTTTTTTTGAATTTGTTCTTCGATTTTTCTAATTTAATTTTCTTTTTGAGTTAATGCATTCCTTGTCATTAAAAGCTAAGCTAGTTGATTGAAAAAACGCTTATGTAAAATGTGCGTGATGTTTTTAAATGATGTTCGAAAAGCATTCTCTTACGTGTTGTACATACAAAAAATAAAAGTAGCCCTTTCATCGCATTCATATTTTGAGGTATTAACTCAAAAGCTTTTTTATGTAAAGAATACTCTTTCATCAACTAAATTCCGTACAATATCATTCATGGTAATTCATATCCGATAACACATTAAGTGTTAATCTAATTCTTTATTTAACATTTGTTCAACACTGCTTTCTTCTTTTAGCAATAGTGTAGAAGTAGATTGTTTGATGATTTTAGATTATCAAATATTGGCACTCAAATGATTAGTTTAAATATTAATATGAGCATTTATTTGATACAGTGAAAAGTTAAAAACACTTATTATATCAATTGAAGCATTTACAATCAAGAATGCTTGCAGTTTAATTTACAATTAAGAGCATATTTGTTTTGTTATATAAAAAATTTCTGGTTTCTTAAAAGGACACACATTTCTGGTTAATAAAATTAAAATATACGATAGTTAAACCATTCATTCGATTACGTTTTAATGGAAATTCTGACTTTCAAAATTATACTTCTCTTTACCACTCATTTAGTAAAAAGCACAAAACTGAAAAGTAAATTTAACCGAATAAATAGTTTTTATGCCATGTTCCAAGACATAATAAAATGAATAATATTTACATTTACCAAACTTAACAAGTGTAATAAGACTATAGAGTTCATTTTACCAAATACATTAACTAAGAGCTGGTAAAAATTACCAAGCATTTTGATGTGCCCGTAGAGATCCTGTGAACACAATAAATTTTATCCTATGCTCGTAATTCTGATTATTCTTTTTCTCTGTGATCGATATTTTCTGCTCTATAAATAAGTACCTCTTTAAGCATGTTTTTTGGATCTTCTATTGTATATTCTTCGATTCTATAGTTTAATATAGTATCTGCTATCGTATAGTTTTTTTATAAGCTTAACTTTAGCGATTCTTAGCCCAAAAGTAATATTTATTTATTCGATTACGGAAAGTTATTTTTAACCAATTCACTTCACTCGTATGACCTTATAACCATTATTTACATTTCAAAGAGTCCAGCTTTTTAATTTCAGTTTTCAAAATATCGTTAGTAATAAGTGATGACAGTTATATCACATAAATGTTTTAATATAATTATAAAATTAAAACATTTTGCTCTATTGAATATTCAAATACTGAACTTTATCTGGTTTCTCAAGTGAAATATTATGGTTTTTCTGTGTAAGTTTTAATTAAAAAAATATCTTCATTTTCTGTTTAGATAGCAGGTTGAAATTTTAACTCCTACAGAACTGGTCTCTGACAGAAAAATTATTTAGCTGATGTAAAAACCACTTCCTCCTTAACTTTAACTTAAGTTTAAAGGGTTTAATAAAGCATAAAATATAATATTTTATTCTAAAGTAAGAATTCTAAAACTTAATTCTAAAAAATTAAAAAAAGCAAGATTTTTTTGATCTGTATAAGAAAAATCTAGAAAACGAGTGTATTCAATGAATAATAGATTTTTAACAAAATTTATCATTTTTAGTGGTGTTATTCTCTGCCATTCTTTTTAGAAAAGAAGAAAAAACATTTTAAAGAGTCATAATATTTTTGAAATGTATCGTTATCTGCTGATATCTTTCTCTAGGTAGACTTTAAAATGTATTTTAAAAGTAAAAGTGCATACAGCTTTTGCGAAATAGTAAAATAAACTCAAATGATCAGTCATCGTTTTACTTTTAATTTTCATTTATAAGATAAAAAAAAAATCTTTGAAAATATCTTTCTATCCAGAAAAAAATTCATGATGAGATGTCAACTTCACGAAAACTTTACTTCTACTGACTGAAGTTAATTGTTTAAGTTTATAGGTTGTTTTACCTTAATATCGTAAATTTTTTAAAACTAATTCTACGGTTCCAGTAAAATCGGGTGTGTTTGATTAATATGGGGAAATATTTTACGGAGGGCTAAAAACTTCCATCTTTAACAGCACTTTCTATATTTTTTAATGATGATATTTAGTAAAGGAATAGTATTCTGAGAGTTTTAGCACAGTATTTCAGACTCAGTACTCAGTACTTTAATACTTCAGTATTTAGAATCCGTCAGTGAGTGTCAAAGTTTTTAATAAAATATGATTTTTCTAAAATGAGAGTACATTTTCTCTATAAAATTGAAAAGGCTGGCTACATGAACACATTTTTCAACTTATTTTTAATTTTTTTAAATGAACATTTATATCTTAAACTCGTTTATGGAGCAAACAGATCAGAGGATACAAGGGGAATTTGCTAATTCTACTAACGAAATCTATTATTTAGGAATGCTGGTCAATCTTTGTTCTTTCTGTTTACCATTACAAAATGGTTCAAGTAATGATCAAAATAATAATTATTTTATGTCCATATATTGAACAAAAAATACACGAGAGAAGTAATTAAATATGTATAAAGAGACCTTACTTTTTTAATAGATTTTTCGAGACTCTAAGTCTTTTTTATTTTTTTTAATTTGTCGTATGCCTGTTTTTAGGCAGTGGGGGTGCGATTGTTCCTGTTTCTCAGTGGCGCCATCTATGGCCAGGGATTCGACTTCTGCTGCGCCATTCACACAACCACAACCCGTTTATAGGGCGGGTCACATTCACACACAAAGGAGAAAGAAAGAAACATCCATGCCTTGCCCGCAATTCGAACCTAGGACCTTTCTGATGCAAGGACAGTTCCCTGCCCCCTACACAGGCCGGTCGGCACTCTAAGTCTTGATTGATACAAATGGAATAAATTATTGTAATTAATTAAAGTCAACCTTTTTAAATTAAATGTATATTTACATCTAGCTGTTTTTACAGAAAAATATGTTGTAGCCATAATTTCCGGTGGGGCCGTTTTCAATAAAGGGTTACATCAATGCTAATAAACAATTGTCCATCTTCTTTCTATGTAATGTTCTGGAGAATACCGTCAAAAATATAAAATTCTAAATTTAACATGAAAGGATCAGCTGAAAATGCCGAAGTACTTTTTATTGTTTCACTTTGATATGAAACGGATATTCGTGCCTGAATAACAAAAAAAAAATCTAGTTTAGAAAAGTTAAAAATAGTAAAATATTTCATGCATAGTCATTCTGTGAGTTTGATTTAACTATACTGAGGCAAAAAGTATAGTCAAAACTACCAGAATAGGATCAAACGTGCTATGTTTTTGACTAGATGGGAAACATGAAAAACCTTTGTAACTTTCCCTGAATGATTTTGGGAAAGTAATAACAAAATATGGTTTAATTACAAAATTTGGTAGTAAATGAATTAAAATTTAGAACTTTAATCACGATACTTAAGAGCATCGCATAAAATCTATTAATTTGATAAAATGTACTTCTTAGCAATCTATTTTTTACTAAATCTGTGGTAAGAGACTGTGGTACTGTGGTCATGAGAACCATAATTTTAAAGAACAAGATTTCCATTAAACCGCTACATGAACAGAAAAAATTACCAAGTGAATGGTTTAAATGCCGTATATTATGATTACATTATCCAAAATTATGGTTTCTTTTACTTGAAATGTCAATGCCATATAGTACGGTAATTTTATCAGAATTTTATTCTCCTTGTATTAATGAGCTTTTTTAAAATATAACAGATTTTTATTTATACTTAAATTCAACATATTGCTTAGTAGAGTGCTTAAAGTAGAGAAAATTTAAGGTAAAAATTTATTAAGTTTTCGTATTTCTTACAATTATATTGCTTAAAACAAAGTTGTTTTTCTATCGAATATATCGTTAGAACTTTCTTACAAGATCATAACCGTAACTGTAGTAAAAAATTTCATAAAAAAAATATGTTTTATTCTCTTTCAAATGCTTTATTTTCTTTTTTCACTTTTTTTATTCGTTCTAAAGTTTTATAAAATGAGAGAGAGTTTTATCGGAAGCCGTTATCAATTTTATCAATTTCAGGTTAAATTTTTCTGAATTATTTAGAACGAATTATTATTTAGAACGAAGATATTTTATACGTGGTGTAATTTATTTTTAACTGTGCAGTTACTTAAAATACATAATTGCTTCAATTTTGAAATATTCTGGCTATATATTTTGATTATTCTGATTAATTCCATTATTGTAATTATCATGTTAGTAATAATGATATTTCAAATGGTACAAAATACCATTTAATTGCATGTTAAACAAAATAAACAGAAAAAAACAACATTTCTCATTTTGCAAGAACATTACGAAAAAATAAAGCTTCGACTTCCTACTGGTATTAACTTGCCATATATTTTCTGGAAGAAAAAGTTATTATTATTTACTTTTTCTAGAAAAAAAAATTCATTTTCTTAAGAAACGCAAATATTAATTACATGAGGTATTTTCTCATTAGTTCATTTCGTTTTTTGTAGTTCGCATTAAAATGGTTCTAGGGAATTGAAAAATATATTCATTAAGAGTTATGTTGCTAATTACAGTTAGATATGTTTCATATTTTTTTTAGTATATCTTATGCTTACAAAAAGCTTAGAATATATTATCTTTCGCTAAATAAACACAAATGAACTAGTTTTTAAATATACTCATTTACTGCAGTCTAAATAGGAAAATAACTCGCTACATTTATTTGCCGAAAATTTATGGAAATAAAAAGTTCAGTTTGCGTTCTGTAAATCAATTTTGTTAATCTTAGTTTAAACTTTAAGCGTTAAATATTTTAGTGCATTAGGGATAGATAATAGACTTATTCGAAGAGTGACAGTAAAACTTATATTGTCTCAAGCTAATTTTATATTTATTATAAGGTGAAACAATGATGCTCAGCTTTAAAAGTAATTACAGCTTTCAAAATTGAACTAAATTTATCTTAATTGAATATACAGGTATATTACATTAAATACATTTAATGGTTTACATTTCTACTAACAAAACGCTTTATTTGTAGAATTTTAATTTTCATAATGATCGGATAAAGTAAGAATTTGGAATTTTTCGACAAAAGACAGTATAATTTACCCTAGTTTAAAAGATAGTCTAATTAATATATATATATTCTAATCATATATTAATTAAATTATATATATATATATATTATATGGGTGTAAATTATACTATCTTTTCTATTTAATACTCCAGTGAATTAAATAAGACGTAAAGTCAAAATGACGGAATTCCCATTTAACACTTGAGAAGTTTTCTTTACTTAGGATTTTTTTTTGAATTTCTCTGAAATGTATAAACGAAACGTCGAAATGTTAGTTGGATCTGGTATTTTTCACAAATTCCTCTTCACTTTTAATTCTTTAGTTACAGACCAAAATTTTACCCGAATAAAAACACTGAAAAGAAATTTAAATTAAAACTTGGAGTCAATGAAACATTCGAGTCTTAATAAGATTTACATCAGAGGTAAGAAAGTTTACTTTTTAATTAGCTTTTCTCTGCTTTCTGAAATGGTCTTATTTTTATTTAAAAATGTTCATTTCCTGAATTTTCAATTACATTTCAATGATTAAATATATTCAAAAGATAAAATGCAATAACATAAATTAAAAAGTTTTATGATAAACTGTGAGATAGGAATCATCAAGAAAGAAATGAAAATTTGGTTATTCTAAAGTATAGGATTAGTTGTAAAAAACTTGTTTAGTTATAAATAACTAACAATGGTTTTTTTAAATTCACATATCTCCATGCCGCGTTATGAACTCTTAAATTTTTTGCAATTACATGCGTGTTTTGAATACGCAGGGCACTCATTTGTCATAATCATATGTGTATTCCTTAGCATTGTGCTTTTAAGTATTACATATAGTAAGGAGTGGATTAAGAAAAATAAGAACAATGATATGATGTGTTTGAAAGATCAGTGTTTAAAAGATTAGCGAGAAATGCTTGAAGTGTTTGGAAAATCATCCAGGATCTTCTACACACTCAGGAAATGCTTACCAAAAATTATAAACCAGAATATAACTAAAAATGCATTGCAATAAAATTTTTTGTATATTGATTCACAATTGCTGTAATCACAAAGAAAGGTTGAATATTTTTTCTATTTAAAAAAAACAAAAACATAACGAAGTTTTTGTTTTAGCATTTAAAAAATTTTTAAATAGAAAAAAAAACGATTTTTTACATTTAATTTTGTAAAGTTTTTCTTACGAAAACAATTTTTTAAAACAAAAAACATTATAAATTTTTTTTAATTTAAAAAAAAAAACACTTTTCTGCTTGACACCTATTTTGTGGGATATTTTTGATATCTGTTTTTTATTATTGAATTTATGCGTACTTGTCATGATATTTGACTATTTCTATTCCTTTGAGACACCCTGTATAATTTTTGAGGCAATAGAGGCAATATAAATTTCATTTCCTTAAACTTAGCATTAAAAATAGTGGCGGAATTTTCTATAAATATTTCCTAAAACAAATGATTTTCACACACAGTTAGCTAATCATCATAAACTAAACTATTAAATTATTTTCCAATTACTACACATCGTAACAACATCCGATCATGACCAAGCTGCTTGTTCTGCTTTCCAGAACTCTGCCTTTTACTGACTACCTTAGGAACGACACGTAATTGTTATCATCATGCGACGTAGACAACGCCCGAGCTGGTGCCCCTCTGTCTGGGTTCAACAACATAAGCAATACTATGACTTTCAATCACAACTAATTTAATACGCATCTTGCAGTGTATACACTACTTTTTTTTTGGTACCTTCATCGAACTCATGTCCCTTAGCTCTCCGTGGCTGTGAGCAACTGCTAACTCTTTTCAAATGTAATTTTGAATTGAATGTCTAAATAAAATTTTGAAACAAACCAAAACCATGTTAAAAATAAAAATTAAAAAGCCAGCTTATATTAAATAAACAAATTGCTTTGAGAGATATGTAAGTAATAGTTCTTGAAATCTTTTACTAAGAAAATATTTAAATATTAAAATAATGTTGAGAAGAATGTTTTTTTCTTCTTTTTGACGACCTAGAAAAGTTAGAAGAATGTTTTTAAGTTTCGACGTGTTCTTGAATCTCTTAGGAATATATTAGAATACTTTTCAAAATACATTTTAACAGTAACTATTCTGGTAACCAACTTAAACTAAAACTTTCAGGAATGTAATATCCTTTTTTAAAAAAAAAATTCTAGAAAGTTTTCAATAATTTGAGATATCTAGTTTTTATGAAATTTGCGCAAATGTTTGCAATAAATTTAAATTTCTAAAAGAAGTTCTCCGACTGTTTATAATGTTTTGTTTAATATTATTTCAGTTGATTAATTTAATAATTAGTTTATTTATTAATGTTACAGATAATTTAAAATTAAATGCTAAAACTACTTTGCTTTTATTTTTAAAAACATGACATTAATGCATTGAGGTAAACGCCATTCCACCTAATCACATTATAAGATATTCCAGTTGCTAACAAATCACATGATTGGATTAGTGCAGTATAGTCATTGCTGGCTCTTATGCCAATGAACTTTAACCAATCGTCAGTGAAATTAAAATATATCATAAGACGTTGTGGTAAATAGTGACATTTTTCCGATTTAACGCTTACTTGATTTATGTAAATAACGAAAAACAAAACAGAAATCACCTTCAAACGATCGGATATTAATGTACTAATATTTTCAGTGCCTAAGCTTCAGTATTCTAATTAACTAATGAAAAACTTTAAAGTTACAAACTGAGAAATAAAAATGAATTTTCTGTATATAAACTTCATTTTTTAGCGGAAAGGAGCTATTGACTCAAAAAATATACCGGGACTCCGCAATCGGGAAAATAGGGGCTAATAATTTTAACAAGAGAGCGTCCAAAAGTTTGTACTTTCTTATGTTCGTTTTTGCGATTTGTTATTATAACGTTTCGCCCTTTATTTCTTTTTTCCACTTTAGTGTATCCTTAAAGCAAATTACAAACTGTTTAAGCACAGTTGTAAAATTTGGTCATTCAAAAATATGCTTCATTTTTTACTTATTACTTATAATTTTTAGTATTCAAGTTACTATGAGTTCAAACAAATTGAAAAGCGAAACATGCAAATTTTTACATCATTTCAGTTTGCGCTATATTTATTAAAAAATATAAAATTTGAAGGAAGAAATTGAGAAATAAAATTTACAAAATAGTACTTCTTTGAGGGAACTAAATCCATAAAATGTGACGATAACAAGTTTGTGGTACAAACTTTTGTCAGGTCTTCTTACTTATTAGGAACATATTTTCTGGTTGATGCTTCATCCATATTTTGACACATAAAAATTAAAATCGTCGAAAAAAAGTTTATATTTATCTAGAAAAAGTATTTTTAATGCTTAATTTCGTTTTTTTAGTTGTCATATTCACTTATTGGTTGGTTGGTTGGTGTCGTATCCTCTATTGAATCATATTTCATGGTGTGCTTGAATAGTTTTTGTTATTTCTAATATACACTTATTAATTAGAATATATGAGATTAAGCCTTCAAACTATTAAGATTGTATCGCAATTTGTTGAAATCTCACCATTAGATCAAAAGTTGTAAATTAGTTCTGGTTTTTATTTCGCACTGTACATTTTCCACAAAATATAAGTTTTATTACACATATCCATATGTATAACCTTTTACTGACTTAATGCCCTTCGTCTGTATGTATTTGAAGCATACATTATAATCATCCACCTGTAACTTTACAAATTACAAGTCATCAAGAATAAAACTTTTTACATGTTTTATATATTTTCTTAACAAATTACAAGTCATCAAGAATAAAACTTTTTATATAGTTTTATATATTATGAGCTTGATGCTTATAAATTGAAAATAACATTATATGAAAATACATTTTGAAATAATATATTTTTTATAAAGCTAGTACAGATAATGATTGCAGATAGACAATGACATATTTAATTTTTAAGTATTAAAGTCAAATGTGTTTTAGACTACAATAACATTTGACAATAAGATATCTACTGCAATAACATCAGGTTTATTTTCATAATATTTGTTTGTTACAAAGTTCTTGAAATCCGACATGAATCCAATTAATAACAGGAAAGTATTAATAATCCAACTAGCATATCCTCATTGGATTTGTAGACAAATGCTTGATTTAGTAGAGGATTGCCATCCGAGGTGAAGTAATTTTTAGTTTTGTGATATAGTAGTGTATTTTTAATTCTCAATTATTTTGCTTTTCCATTTTATGTATAGATATATATATATAAAGTTTATTTAAATCAGTTATCATTAATTCATTTGATGTGCAAAATTTTGTATTTGAAATTTAATTAATTTATAATAAGCTTCAAATTTTGAACACTTCATGTAATAAATGCTAAATAGGCTACTCAAATTTCTTTGTAAATAGTTTTTTATTTAACAATCGAAAATAATTATTGAAATGTACTAATTACGAAAATGGTTAAAATCAGCATCTCAATTATACCATAAAAAGTATTTTCTAACCTCTGTGTTTATCATCACAATCGTGTACTGAACAGCTATTGAGAAATTTTTGAGTCGCCAATACTTTAAAAGATGTCGATTTTGAAATGCATAACTTGCAAAATAAAATAAAAACAGCACATATTAAAAATTTTGATCTAGTGGTATGAAATTACACAGAAATGTATTTTTAAACTAATATTTCTTCTTTTTAATGGATTCGGATTCTTGACTCTCAAATTGGAGAGGAAAGTAGCTGAATTCTGGGAGATATTAAGATCATTAAGATAGCAACTAAAACACTGAGATCACATCTCTTCGTGCTACATTATAATCATTCGTTCAAAAGTTATTAAGATGTCCTTTACTTTTTTTTTCTTTTTGAGTGCCATACTAAGTCTATAAAGCTAGTACAGTTTGAGTCTTTATTTGCGAAAATCTTTATTTGAAAAAAAAATTAAGTAACAGAATGGATAACTAAAGTGTCAGTGCATGTTGTTTAGAGAAATTTATGTCAAACAGTTAACGAAAGTTTAATTATATGGTTGTCTCGTGTTGTTTCGAAGAAATAAATCGATATAGAAAAGCAGTAAATCAAGTAAACTTTAAATTAAATCCTTACTTTAAACAGTATTAAGGCAATAAATCTTTTCTAAATTAAAATTACAATGTGTTGACATTGAAACATTAGAATTTGTGATATTTTAATTACTCCACTGAAATTAATATAAATCTAAAAAAATCATGTTTCAAATGGTCTTTTTTAATTTTAAAAGTACTAATTGCGTACTGAATTTGAATAAGAGAAGTTCACTTTCAGGGCTGAGTTTTAAACATTAGCTTTCATAAAATTTATCAAAACTAGTCATTACCTATGCTACAATTATTTACAGAAAAATTGTTAGTGAAGCTGAGTCCTCGCATTGAAGAATTATAAACGAGTGATTCTTAAAAAAGTGTATTAACTACTTTCTACAATAAATTGTCCATGTTTTGTTTGCATTTATTGCAGAGTATAAAGACAACAAATAAATATACAATAAATATAGTATAAATATTTTTTGTAAAGTATAAAAACATTAATTTTGATTAATATACATGACTGTGCGTTAAATATGTAAATAAGAAGTTAATTAAAAATGAAACAACATAATATAATAATTAATGTCATTTAATGAAAAAAGATTTTACTATTTTTACTTTATTTCAATTATTTGGTATAGTTTTAAGATCTCATTATTCATATATATATATATATATATATATTCAGTTATATACTTTGCAAACATTTTCTCCCTTTCTCTGGCGTGTCTTCACTTTCTTGAAAGTGTCTTTTGGGCACAGTGGCTCAAGGCTGTAATCCTAGCACTTTGGGAGGCTGAGGCAGGTGGATCCCTTGAGGCCAGGCATTAGGGACCAGCCTGGCCAACATGGCGAAACCCCGTCTTTACTAAAAATA
>NC_092206.1:28181089-28184060 GCF_043381705.1 Parasteatoda tepidariorum | reverse complement strand
ATATATATGTATTAACGTTCTATATTATTCAAAAATATCTTATTAATATAACATGTCATCTGTTTTTAGGACTTACATTTAATAAATTTTATTAAAAAGGTCTTGAGTCAAAATTGTTAAATCAAAATGTTGTTTTTATGGAGTTACTTAGTTATAACATAATTCATTGATAATTAACGAATAATTATTGACTTCTAGATTTTAAAATTATTATTTTTTAAACTATTTACCAATTATGCAATACTTTTTTATTTTAAATAAAAAGGAAATTGAAAATATGAAAACTTAACAAAGAAATATGTTGCCGCAATTTCGTTATTGGTCCACCTTAAAATTTTTAATGCAATCCTGTTTACGAGAAATTAAAAACAAATGCAAATTCACAGTTATGCCAACATTTATTTAATACCGTTTAATACATTTATTTAAGACCGTTTTAAGTACCCAAAAATGTCTAAATTTGTCCCTAAAAATATCAGCTAAAGAAGCGGGAGCTGAAATTTTTGCTTACACATTATAGTAATAACGATAACATTATATAAGTTCATTTAGATGTGATAACAGTTGCTTTACGAGTACTTGTTATTCAAATCATCACCAGAAATGGCCTTTACTTTGTCAGCGATATAATTAAACCAAGGCTAAGTGTGTTATTCATTTCGTAGTCAATGAGAGGGAAATGAATATTTCCTGCAAATAGAAGGGTTCCATTTATTATAATGGATCACAAAAGACCCACTTGCATATGTCATTTGCAGTCACTTATTTATTTACGGAATGACATGGAAAGAAAGGAATAATATATAAAGACATTATCAGACAATTTCGCTAGAAACATATTTGGATGAAAGGAGTTTTATTGACATTTTGAAAATTACTTTTAATTTGAGTGAAGTTATTTTTAGTGTTTTCAACTTTTTTTTAAATAATAATTTCATTATTTAATATAAAAATGTAATGGTGTAAGACCATTACATTTTTATACCGACTATTTGTTGGTACGTTCCGAACGCACCGACTATTTGTCGGTACGTTCTTGCTTGAATAGAAAACCATATGGTATGGTTTCTAAATTAGCTTAGAAGATCACGAAATCTTCGACTATAATGAGATTAATGCTAATTAAATTTAATTATGGTATTTAAGTGTAAACTATTTTTATTTATTTCTTATTTAATAGTACATTTATTTCATTCCATTTTTGATTAAAGATGTATTTATTGAAAAAAGTTATTTATGTTTAATTTATTTTGTAATAATTCGAACTATTTACGTTAAATTTTTTATTAAACGTTCAATGAGTTATATTTTCCTTTCTAATATACTAGATTAGCTTTTATAAATAAGATTAGCTTTTAAAATAAGTTTTTTGTAATACTATGCTAAATTAATTTATGCAATTTACATAGAGGTTACAAAATAATTTTTTTCAAATTTTATACATAAGAAATAACTTTCGCAGTCATGCTAAACTATCTATATTGGCAGGGTTCCTGATTTTTTTGATTTTTTAAAAAAAATCCGATTTTTTTGATTTAAATCAGATTTTTTTAATTTTTTTATTCAAATACGAAGTATGAAATTTATTTTATGATTAAAAATACTTTATAAATGTTCAGTCAAAATTAAATTAACATTAAAAAACAATATTTTAGGAGCTCTAACTTACTAAAATAATTTTTAGTTATAATACATAGCTTTGAATGCATGGTAACCATTTTGGAACAAATGCATGATTCAAATTTGAGGACTAGATGAAATAGAGAATTTAAAAAATACTTCAAGGGTCTGTTTAGGTCTTTTTGCGAGATTTATTTTGTGAAAATTGCGATATAATTTGTGAAAATAAAAAATTATATTAAAAAATCAACACAAAAATATTGTAAAAATATGGATTTATCGTTTCTTACGAGACACAAAAATAAAATTTTAATAAAAATTATTTTGTAAAATTATTCTACAGTTTTTCCTAACGTTGAAATTATGAAGGTATCGCTAAACGGTAGTAAATCTGGCTTGGACAGACCCATGTACTTTAACTATTAAGTTTCAATTAGCAAACCATAATATTAATTTAAAATTGTGATTTCTTTTTTTTTTCCTCCTGATTTTTAAAATGACAAAATAAATGTAACAGATTGTGTTTATAAATGTAGTCATTCATCGAAAAATAAATAATTATTTAATCCATGTATTTTTATACTAAAATATTCATTTTTAATCCTACATCAATAAAATATAATGTAGATTTTAATTCCTTGCTTTTTCAATCAAAAGGTAGAATTTTAACTAACATTATTTGCATTTTTTTTAAAAAAAATTCATGTTTATTAATTCATTTCTACAGCTATGCAAGTTTATATTAAGACAGCATTAAATGTTTACTTTTAATATGTACTTTCAATCTCAAGAATCAATAGATTTTCAAATGTGCCGGAATTTAACACACATCAAGAAAAAAAGTAATTTCGTTAACTAAAATTAATTAATGTGGCAATTTATTTAAAATAAATTTTAAAACTAAGAAAAGAAAATAACAAAAGTATCAATAATTGAAACACTGTTTTTCAACTTTTAAAATCAATATATATTAAAAAAAATCAGTTGATTTATTTCAATGATTTTTTAAAAGAATCATTTGATTTAAATCATGATTTAAATCGTGATTTAAATCAAGCTGATTTAAATCAACAAACCCTGCTATTTGGCGAAAAACATTTAGTGAGTTTTTATATTAATTAAGATTTAAACATTTAAATAAGGATTTGCAACAGTATCAAAGCAAGATGATTAGGTTCAAACTGTATGCTATCAGAATCGGAAACTAATTCTGCATGATTATTCTGCGTCAACGTAATAATCATTTGCAGGACGTTTTAATGAATATCGTCTAATTTAAATGTGACAATATTTTTAATAGAAAATTCCAAATATATCAATTAAAACCTATCAAGTATATTATATATATATA
>NC_092206.1:28162021-28180943 GCF_043381705.1 Parasteatoda tepidariorum | reverse complement strand
TTTGGTACAGCGTTATTTCGTCGTTGTTATTCACTGGAAGAGCAGTCACATTGGTATTTTCAACTCGAAATACTGCTATATCATTGCCTTTATTCACATACTTGCAAATATATTTGATGCTCTTCTTTTAAGGGCATCCATAAGTATTAGAGTTTAATATGACTTTTTGCAACGTGCGTGAATATTATTTTTGATTTATTATGTTTCTATGTCTAGTTTGGATCCGAATACGATTAAATAAAGATATATTTAAAATATACGTTAAATTTGTCCAAAAATGAAAAAAATTAGATACAAACCATTCTCGAATCCTTCTGAAGGTACACAGAAAATTTCATTTAAATCGGTCCATCCGTTTAGGAGGAGTTCAGTGACAAACACACGAACAGACGAAATATATATATAAAGATGTGCTCAAAAATGCCTCAATTCTTTTCTGATTACCTTGCTATTGAATACTTTTGTGTGCTGTTACGAGAAAGGGCGCTTTTTAAAATAAAGTTCGGAAAATATACCATGCTTACCATCTAAGAAATATTTGATTTGCAAACATTTCATGTAATGTAAATGCATTTCAATTTAATTTATATGCATTTCATTGCTTTATAGGAACGAAACTATATTAATAATTCCTGGCATTCCAATAAATATATAATTATAAATTCCACTGTCTCAACGGTTTTAAGCCTTTTCCAACATATGCTCGCAATATGCATAAAAGTAAAAGAATATTGTAAAACAATGTCTAGTAATTGTGCTATATTGCTGGTAGTTCCTTGTTTGTGTTCTTTTTTTTAAATTGACAAGACGCATCTCTTACCAGCATTAATAATGAAACCTCATTCATGAAGTTTTCAGCTATTTGTTTTCTCAACGTGGAAAAGTAATTTCATCTATTTTTAATAATATAATTACAAGGGTTTAATATAATTGCATTTTTCAATTAATCTTTTTAAAAAAAAATATTCCTGAATTTTCAGCTTAGTTAATTTGTTACATAATTTACATTGACAATAATTTTGGTTTTTCGTTATCGAAAAAAGCTTGAAAAATTATTTTGAAGCAATAATCAATCAAAATGAAAGATTATACAAGTTCTTTGAATCTACATTTCTTCAAAACCAAAACCAATGCATAACTCTGAAACCAAGAAAAATAAAATTTAGAAAGTGGAAGTAAAATTGCAATATGCAAATGGAAAATTTAATAAAATCCAGCAGTTGAAAAGGCAGAATATTTAAACAAAGAATTCACTTTCCTTTTTCTAGTACTCCTCAAGATTCATAAATTTATGATGCTTTCAAAGCTTCTTGGTAAGTTCTTTGAGGAAAAATGTCTAAGATCTGCTCAAATAAGTTAGACGATGGGAACATGCACTCATAGAAAACCGTACATGGCTTAAGATAAAAATGCTTAGAAGGTTTTTTTTCTTCGAGGATTTAAAAATTTTTGTTTGTTTTTCTATATTTTCTATTAGCTAAAGTATGTTTTATTTTCTAAATTTCTTGTTCTTTAGAAAAAATTTTGCATTAAAAAAGAGAAGAAAAAAAATCAATTTTTAAAGTATAGGTTTTTTTTTCTCAGCCAATGATTTCAAAAAAGACATGCTGCAGTTTTTATGTTTAAGGACTCATTTATTTTTTAAATCTGATTGCAAACTTAATCCGATTGCAAATTTTATCTTATCAAATGTTATCTTATCAAATTAATAAGCTAATCATGCTTATTAAATCAGCTTTTAAATTATGTAGTGATAAAGACATTTTAAATTGAATTGAATATTATTGTTCTTTTACTTTGAATTTCTAATTGCATCTCGATCTCTTCTTCAAATCTCGAAAGAAATCTATAACGATATTTAATCCCTCGTGAATTGAAATGCCGCAATTTGAATTTATAACATGTTTAATTTTGCTGTTTCAAATTATTTTACACGTAGAGTGTAGCATTTTAAATTTTTTTGAGAGTCAAAACCAATTTATGCAATAATTCATTATTGAGTGCTCAAAATATTTCTATTTCTAAATTATTTTTGGAAATATTTTTTGTTTGAAGATATTTTGCAAAGAGCCATTTCATTTGTTATCAGATCCACGAAGCGCATTTATTTTTGTGTTTGAAATATTTATGTTGTAACAAATTACTTCATATTGGACAATATTTTACAAAGGAAAAATACTTTAATTATTTTTAAATGCAAAAAAGATGGTTGTTTTTAGATGGTATTTTAACATTTACGGGAAAGCAAATTGCATCATGCTTGAAGATATTTTGTAAATGTTATATCGATAAGCAAAACTAGAATAAAATCTTCAGTGGAAAATTTTTTTATTCTCTCATCTACAATTCAAGTACAATTCAAATTAAGAGCTAAGTTTTAATTATTCGAGTACTTATTCAGATTAAGTGAGAAAATATGCATAAAATGAATTATCAATCTAACTATTATACTTTTAAAGTTTCATTTGAACGTTTTATGGAAGCAATAAAATGGATTAGACAAACGAGTAGTGAGTCAGTTCAAATAAGGAGTTAAGTAAAAAACATCCGGTTTTTAAAAATAATTCTTCAATTAATCCCAAAATTTAGACTTAATTGTTTGTTTTTTTTTGCAATATTTTCGCAATAGATTTTACTTTTAATATTTTTTCATAACTATTCAAACCAAAATATAAAAGGTATCTCTAAATGGCAGGTAACGTGCTAATTTTTGAATAAGAGTTAATCTGGAAGTGCATAATTTATTCCTTCTTTTTATTCGATTCTGTTTTTAAAAAAAGAATCAAATTAACTGGTATTGGTGATTTAGAGTAAAATTACAAAATACTTTAGGATCTAAAATAGGACTGAATCTCAAAGTGCTTACAAGCCCGACCATGTTTTTTGCTATTGCACTAATTTCAATATTTTATGTATAAATAAGAGTCAAATAAATTTATTTACTAAAAAGTATTAGGCATAAATATTAAGAAAGTATAAAACATCAATAAACATTGGTGCAGTGAATGAGGAGCATTAATTTTAACAGGAAAATAATGTTATCAGAGTTAATATGTATTATCGGAAAGTGCATGTTTTTCAACCAGCTACTCGAATATAAAACTGCGTCGCACTGGATTTTGCTTTTACATAGTAATCTGAATATTTCAAATAATCATTTTCTTAATAACAAAGATTGCATTGAACTTTTTTAAGTAAAAACAAGCACACTCTTAGAAATTCCGGAGCAAATTACAGTAAAATACCGACTCTTTGGATGCATCATCCGATAAATCTATTTTTAACATAAAATGTTATACCGTATCTATAATAGAATATATATATACGTAAACGTCAAAAGATATCCATATATATGTATATATATATATATATATACATACATACATAATTCTCAATACTAAGTAAATTCTGATAGTTATGAACTATACATATTTTTGTGTTCGTAGTTTATAAATAATTTAATATATTGTCAGTAAAAGAGTTCTACTGAATCAAGAAAATTATGTAGGAAACTGTTGTTCAGGTAAGAAGTTATCAGGGATCTACCAGGGTTGACGGATCAAGTTCATCCCATCCCAGAATTGTTTTATTTGGTCTGCGCCCAAAGTGAAATTACTCCAATGAAATAATCACACTATCCTTGACTCAGTCCAATTTTTATTTATTCTTGAAAAAATCNTATTTTTATATATAAACTATTGTTTGTTGTTTTTTACTTATTATCCCCCCCCCCTTTTTTTCATATGTCTATAATTTTTCTTTGTTTTATTCTTCATTTTGAACTTTATATATATATATATATATCAATTGGCACTTATTTCCTCACCATCATTAAAATCTTTTACGTTTCTGCGTTGCAATCAACAATACTGTAATTTATTAATTCAATTTTAAACGTAAGTGTAATGAAAAACTTAAAGAAAACTTATTGAATTAACGCGCAAATGTAACTTTCGAAATGTAGAGAAAACATGGAAAAATTACAGAACAAAGGGGAAAAAAAGGAAAAAAGAGAAATCATTAAAAAATAAAAAAAATATAAAAAAATTCGAAAAAAGAAAGAAATTTTTTTTATAAAAATCCGGAAAATAAAAGATATCTTTTTTAATATATATACGCCGGATCGATCTAAGAAAAATTTAAATTCTTCATGTCAAGTATAGTATTCTGAGACCTGTTACAAATATTTTCTAAATGCTTCATACATTCAGACTAAAGTAATAAATATAATAAATGGTCTGCTTGTTTTGTGTCAGATGTCAAGAAAAAGAAATGATGATAGAAGAAGTGATATTTCACAGATGTTTCCGATATTTGTCATCTTCTGGAATATTCCGATCTCCTACAAGATGGATGAAAACGTAATAACAACAGCGATTACTCTGCCTCGATAAATAATTTTCCCCTCTTAACGTAACAAGAAATAAAATAAAAAAAGCTCAAACAGAAAAAAAGAAAAAATATAAACTCATCGAAATTATTAAAAAATTTTTATGCTCTAATATTTATAGCATTAGCAACGCGAATTTTGTTCTGTCTTGTTTAGTAAAGAAATTGTTTTGAGTTTTTGAATAAGAGATGAGAAAAGAAAAGCTTTTGAATGCATAAATCTTATGGAAAACAACCACACTCAGAAAAAAAATAAAACTACCAGAACTAATAGAGCTATCAGAACTACCAGAATATGGCAAAATTTACTGTGTATGAGTGTGCTGTATGAGAACACCAAAAAGTGCAGTAATATTTACTGAAGGGCTTTCGTAAAGATTTTGGTTCAGTTAATATTAAAATATGATTTCATAATATGAGAAAGATTTTTGTGGTAATGTGTAGTAAAATTTCGAAATTTTTTCATTTCTTAGAGCAGGGCATTAAAACCATTTATTCGGTTAAATTTACTTTTCAGTTTTGTATTCTTTTTTAATATATGTGTGGAAATAAGAACTATAATTTTGAAAATCAGAATTTCCAGTAAACCGTTACCTTATGAACAGAAAAATAACCAAATAAATGGCTTAAGCACCATATAATATAATTTTAATAGCCACATTTTTTTACAAGAATTTCGCACTACCATGCAGTACGGTAATGTTACCAGATATTTTTGTTGCAGAAAGAAGATACCACTACAGACAATATTATATTATTTTCCTTCTCTATCCAATGCAAGTGATAAAGAACTATAATTCAAAAAACCAGAATTTCCTTAACACAGTTACCATATGGATTTTAAACTTACCAAATAAATAGTTTAAATACCTTATATTTCGATTTTATTAGCAGAATGATGGCTTTCTTTATTTGAGACGTCATTACTATATAGTACAGCAATTTTACAATAATTTTTTTTCCCTTACACAATAATACATAAAGTTTTGCTAATATTATTTTGTGTTAAATAATTACTGCTTGCGCAGGATATCATGGAATTATTATCACGCTAAAAAGACTAATTTTATAAAATGATTAAAATAATATATATTTAAAGCCAGTTTGCAGTATTTTAAAAAAGTAATTAAATATTCATATTTTATTCATAAATGCTTAAAAGAAGATCAAAATCTGAACTCATATTGTCGCAAAAATTCTTGTTTCTGTTTGATTTTGTATTTAAGATCGCATCGAAAGAAGCAGCAATGAACAAGGAAGATAATTCAAGTCACGTAATTCATTAAGATGAATTTTTTTTATCCAGATAGATTTTTGAATCAAGAATTTTTTTTTTTTTTGTTTTCGTTCAAAAATAATTTTGTTACTGAAATGAAATTGATCAAAATAAAATATTCTATACTTATCTTTATGCACAGTTCTCACGATATAATTGCATTTTATAGCTATCCTCATCGTTAGCGCTCGAAACATTACCATATTCATATTATACAGGATAATTACCTTTGGCGATATTTATTATAATACTGACTATTTCCAATACATTGTGAGGAAATGCGTTTTGAAGTAAAGTAATTGAAATATTTAAAAAGTTAATTCTGTGTCACGTTAAATTGAAGTATAGCTCAGCTTAAGACTTGCTATTTCGCAAATTTATTTTTCTTAATACGAATCTTAAACATTGAGTTTTTTTTTAAAATTGTATTTTAAAATGCGTAAAAAGCTAAATATTAGTATGCGTTTTCACAACAGAAATAATTTTTACCCTTATGGAAATAGAATTATATAGTTCTTTATTCGCTGCTTTTGTTTACTTTTTTATATATATTTAAATCTATGGGAAGAAACCACGGTCAATATTTCCTCATAGCATTTTTGGAACTGGACCCAAAACGATACATAACAGTCTTTCTGCTGGTGACAGTTGCAAAACTCTTGCTCATCAGTTTCCCTGCATACCAATGAATGCTTCCCACAAAGCAAATTGCCAAGATTGAAAATGGTCAGTACTCATTTTTTTTCATGTCAACTTTTCAATGAAAGCTGTCTTCTGCATTAAACCCTCTCCTAGGAAATTTATCATTAAGAATTCAAACTTTTTGCTACAATATTCATTTTTAGATAACGATATATTATGACTTAGAGGAACATAGAAATATGAATAGGTCTACTTTTTTCACAAATGTGCTTAAATTATAGTATATGTCTAGTATTAAAAATTCTTATACTCACTTTCCTTAAAAGGGGGACATAAAATAGCATGGAGAAAGTTGGCATTCAAAGATATTAAGAGGATCACAGCATTCACGCTCAACAACCGCAGAAAAATAGAAGGAACCAGTATCAATCCGGGATCACCGGTAGATACTGCAAAAATATTAGGAAGATACAATTTTATAAACTATGCTTCATAAATAAAACATTTATAAAAATTACTTAGCCATCACGATCACCAGACCTGACTGCATTGCTTTTTTGAGGTTTTTAAGAAGAACTGCTTCATCACAGAAAACCAACTTAAAGAATTATTGCAATAAGGGTTCGCGATATACCTGTTATGGTTGAAAAGAAGCTACTGCTTCAATGTAAGACGAGTGCCCAGATGTATGAAAAAAATATTTCAGCATCCCTTGTAGCAATAGCGCTATTATATGGAATAGACGAAGTATAATGTTTATTTTCTTAGCAAACTTCGTACAATTTTCAGACATCTTTACACTGTAAAAAAATCGGTTACAATAACAGAAATTTTTTTTAAATGTTTGCTAGGTATAAAACCATTTATTTCCGTTTAGTTATTACATGAAAATGAATGCCTGTTTTTAACCCCTTCATTCTACTTCCCGTTGAAATGGAAAATTGGTGAATTTTCACTCTCTATTTCTCGTGACTGTGATATTTTCGAGATGTTGGACTCAAAAGTAACGAGCCAAAAAGATTAAAACAATCTATTTCTTATTCCCAGATACATGTTTATTTCTCAATCCATACACCAGATGGCAGTTCCAGACTAGTTGTTCTTTGTTCAGAGATAGTTTATTTTAAACTAACTGTCAACATCATCAAACATGTAAGCTAAAAATCAACCAAAAAATTAAAAACAAGTACTATTGTATATACACTTGTATACACTCGTATTACTTGTACACACATATATTTTCTTAAATAAAAAAAATTTGCAGTTTTGTGACCATTTTCTTCAAAATTATTAGATAACCATTAGTAGATAAGTATTGTTATTTTAACAAGCAATATTATTTTAATAAAAAAAAACTCTGCTACTTAAATAAAAACTGTTATTGAAAAAAACCACAAAATAACTATGTTAGCATTATAGTCGGTGCGAGCCGCTTGCAAGACCAGCCAGGGCAGGGATTCGAACACGGGTCACCTCATTGGTAGCAGTCACCATTTGCTTTTATAGTTTACAAATCCTTCGCACTAAAAGTTATTGTTTAAATTTTCCTTAAATTTTTGAGAGGCATTGCTAATGTAATTTACAATATTCAGTTAATAAAGATATCATCTGTTAAACAAAATATAAACATTCTTCTTTTGTTAAAAGCGATTTCTTTCGATTTGTTTTGAAATCATAAACAACAAAATGAACTCAATCAATCAAACTCTCTATATAAGTAAATAACAAATTTTAATAAATCATTTTAACCAAAACCAAACCTTTCACATCCGAGTTTAAGTTTCCTAAATAAATAGTGACGTTGCGTTTATTTGATTAAGGAGATGAATTTAAGAAGCTGACTTCAAAAAATTGAAGGTACAAAACTTTATTTTCAAAACAAAAACACCTGATTCTCTTCAAACTTTTACCAGTAATAATCCTCTCATGTCTGCTAAACAAATAAGTTTAACCGAAGAAAACGTCATGTTTTTGTTTATTTTGCTCCTGAAATGAAATGAATTGTGCTGATTAAACTGATACCAGATGTTTTATAAAAGTGTAAATATAAGTGTTCATGAATATATTTTATTTTTCTACAAATTTCACTGTTAATGTTAAACTTGAATCAGAAGAATAAATTTTAAATTAAAAGAAAAGTAATAACTAGTAACAAAAACAGAAAGAAAAAAATAAGTCAATGAATTTAGCATTAAAAAAATTAAATAAAAAATTAAAATGGTCAAACGTGGAAAAAAAGTTCTTGAAAATTTCCATACATAATGATGACAATTCTCGATAAACAAAGCATACTTCTGGTTAACCAAAATATACGATATTTAAACCATTTATTTAGTAATTTTTCCATTCCTATGGTAACAGGTTACCGGAAATAGTATTCGAAATTTTAGTTCTTATTACCACACATTTAGTAAAAAATACAAAACAGAAAAATAAATTTAACAGAATAAATAAATAATTTTAGTGCTTAGCGCTAAAACATCATGATAAATTAAGAAATGTTATCACATTTATCAAATTTTATCACATAATATAAATATATATTTTATTGTCAATTTTACCAAAGCGCTTCCGTAAAAATTACCGTGCTTTTTAGTGTTCCCATTTAGCCATAAGCACGATAAAACAACATGGATCGTGGCTATGAATTCCTGAAATAGGTAATAAACTGGTAGCAAAACCAATTCACTTTTCCTATTTTTTGGAGGAATAAAATATCAATTATTGCTGCAAATTATTAACAGATTTAATATACATATGAGGGGGGGGGTGACTGTTGCTTAACTAAAAATATTTTTCCTCTTCCGAACAAGAGATAAAAACGAAAAGGTTTTACTACCAGCTTCTGCTATTTTCCAGTTACTTTTCTGCTCTGAAAAAGATTAGAGAGCCATTGCTTACGCATAATATATTCTACTATGATGATAAAAATATATCAACAAAAATATTTAATTCTAATGCCAATTGTGCTGCAATTTCATCAGTGAAAATTCTATTATAATAGTATTTAATGATAATGTCGTACAGTAGTAATGAGAGAGCCTTGCACGTTTCCAAATAACTTAATTATCTATGAAAAATACTTATTTTATATTAAGTTTTATGAAAATTAATCAAGGTATTCTAAAAGCAATTATTTATTTCCATGAGAGTTTAACGAAGTAATTTTGTTGATGTGTGTCCGAATGAATTTCTTCGTTAGAAAAAGAATAGCCATCATTACAACCCAAATACTCTGTGGTGAAATATATAGGAAATTCCGTGATTTGGCTCATCAAAAATATTGAAATAAACCCCATTTATAATATTATAAGAGAAACTATTTAGAAATACCAATGTAAATTTTCTTATGATTGGAAATAAGCAGATTTTATTCCCAGATGATTTCGAAATTATAATATCATCATACAATTATCTCATTGATCGGATATATTTCCCGATTTATTACGTTGAAGCTTTATCTAAATCAAGTTAAAACAACATTTTTTTTTGAAATTACCAAATAAAAATTATTAAAACTCATCATAAAAACTAGAAATTCAAATTTTGGGATAAACTTTGGGATTATCAATATAATGGTAAAATTAGCTATATTTTTCAATTAAAAAATATAAAGGTTTAAGTTATAAATGAGAAATGAGTAGAGGAGAAGGTATTATTAAACAAAAAAGAGCCATATATATATATATATATNAATATAATGGTAAAATTAGCTATATTTTTCAATTAAAAAATACAGTCGACTCGTGTTATAACGACCCTGCGATAGAACGACCAACATGATATAACGACCCTGTGAAGGAGTCCCAATTCACATCTATAAAAGATAACGTTATTTTACTCTTGCTATAACGACCGTAAAAAAGGTCAACTCCTAATATAACGACCCTCTCTGAATTTGAACTTCGCTCTTTTCTAACTTCCTATTGGAAAGTGGGGTTGAATGGTTGACCTTGAACAAGCACACATATGTTAAGTCCTCTTAACATGTAACTTCAACAAATTAATGAACATCAAAAAATTAATGTCTTCGTCTAATGAAGCCTCGTTTATGTTCCTCGGTTTACTCTTCTTTATAATACTGCAGATTATGTACATAAAAAAAATTTNTTGCTTTGATACCTTCAAAATGCATACTTTTTTATTTCAGTTTTTGTAAAGATTTTAAAAATACACATTAAAAGTGGTCTTTACGGGACACCCTGTTTGTGAATCTATAAGCATCCAACCAAAATGAAATTTCCGATATCGTTATGTAAATTTTTCTATAGAAGATTCTTTTCAGTGGAGCTTTAACGGTTACAACTTCATTGAACACATTTTGAAATTTTAGAAATGAAACACACAAAATAGTGAAGTTACTCTAAAAAGAAGAAAAGTGTATTTGTATTTTTAGACATTTCAGCTTCATAGGACTCGCTCTGCAAAAACGAGAAAAAATGAAAAGTGATTTTTTTGTTACGCTTTCTGATTCTGCGAAGTCTCTCCCCTATTCAGGATAAATGACGAATTAGCTTTAATTTATTTTTTATTGTAAGGATCACATTTCTATGAACAGTGTCTGTTTTGCGGATATAATCGTGTGGGCTGAAGAAAAGATTATATCTTTTTTTTGCCGGCTTTTTTTCCGGTTTTTTAATTAACATTTCATTTTTTTTTTCTTTTTTAATAAAATGTTGTTTGTTATATTTGTTTTTACTTATTATTTCCCACCCCCCTTTTTTTCATATGTCTATAATTTTTCTTTGTTTTATTCTTCATTTTGAACATATATATATATATATATATCTCACCAAATTTGGTTCTCGCCAAATTTGGTTTATATAGTTCAAATACATAATTATATAAGCAAATAAACTTCAAATTTTTAGCAAAATTATGCACTAAATATGCAATTTGAAGTAAAAATTTTATTATATTTACTAGCAATAATATTTCGAGAATTGAAAGATAACTTGTGTTCTTGGACTTTAGGGATTTTCCCAAAATGAGTTTTGATCCGCGTCCAGTAATACCTGTGTCTGACTGTGGAGTTTGGTGGGATTAAGTACGAGCAACTAAAAAATTTTTCCAAGATGTACTATAGTCCGATATATATATTTTTTTCATTTCTTATTCCTCCTACCATAAAGATTTATTTTCAATAAAGCATTAATGAAAATTTACTCATGATCACACTTTTTTTTTTAGCAAAAACAGGTTATTATCTAGTTTATCTTATCAACAATACCTTAGTGAATAAAAAATTTCATCATTTCCTGGAACTTTTTCCATCCTTAAACAAAAAGAAAATACCAATAACAAATGAAACTTTCTTTATAGCAACCGTTGCTATTAACTTAGTTGGAAGTTATTCGTGAGATTATAACTAGCAGTAGATAAAATGGAACCAGATTGTTTTGATAAGACAAAGATGTAACTATGTCGAAGATAGGTGCCATAAAAATAACAATTCTTTTGTTAGAGAGCGCAGAAAAAGTAGGAGTTATGTCACAGTTGAAAGGTTCGCCATACTTCTTTAGTAAATAAAAGTAACAATGATAGTACCGAGTGTTACTATTTTGGAATAAGTATATTATTAAGAGCATCTGTTAATAATTCCTTAAAGTTCATTATGGGAATTATCGAAGCAACCTCTTTCTACTGTAATAAACTTCTGCACCTGAATTTAAAAGTTTCCGTAAAGCCTTATAAAGTTCGGAATCTGCTCTAATTCTGTCTTTAGTGTCCCTTAAACATTTTTTTAAAGTATAGAAATTGGGAAGATGAGTCATTCGGCATATTTTTTATTTCGAAAAACTGAAACATTCGCTCAATAACAAGTTTATAAAAGTCAAAGTCATTAAGAAAGTAAAACTCAATTTTTAAGGAGGTAGAATAATAAATGTATTTCTTTACGTTCTTCAATAAGTAATAAAACTTAATGTACAATGATGAAGTAAAATACTATGTTTTCTCGAAATAAAATGCAATTAAATCTTTTAAAGCTATGAAACACCATTTATAAAGGTCAAGTAATAAAAGTGTTTTCGTTTCATAAAAAATAATAATTATGGCTCAGTAGAAATATTATTTCGCCTATAATAATAAAATGAAATAAATAATGATAAAGTATAACAAGCATTCATTTTTAAAAATAAAACTTAATTTTTAAGGAATTAGTAGGCTAACTGTATCTCTTTATGTCCTTCAGTAACTACGCGTAATGTATAATGATTAAGTAGAATGCACAATTTTCTCAAATAATAATATAATTGAATCTGTGTCAACAGTAAACCACGATACAAAATGCTCTAGTGGGAATAATGCTTGTTTTAGCTGATAAAACGTTAAATTGTGGATTAGCAAACATTTGTTTCGTCTTTAATACTAAATTCTGATAATTGAAAGTGTTTTCTGTATAACTAATAGCAAGCATAATAGCTCAGATTAAAAAACCTTCAATTTTAGTAATTAAACTTTATTTTCAAGAAAGTGGTAGAATAAACGTATATCTTTATGCCCTTCAGTAATTAAACGTAATGAATAATGATAAAGTATAATGTACATTTTTCTTAAATTATAAAAGGATTGAATCTGTTTTAAAAATAAGCCGCGATACAAAATAGTCAAATTAAGTAATGTTTAAGTTTCATAAAAGTAGCTAACTGTATTTCTTTATGATCAGTAATTAAGCATAAAGTATATTGAGATTACACAAGTTTCTTAAATTATAACACGATTAAATCTGTTTGAAAAGTTTGTCACGATACAAAATGCTCTAGCAGAAACAGTATAGTACAATAGAATACTGATTTTTCTTAAATTATAATAGAATTGAAACTGATAGAATAGAACTGAAACCACAGTACGAAATTGTCAACTGAAAATAATGTTTTCACTTTAAAAAAAGTATTAATTTTGGTTTAGGAGAAATGTTGTTAAAGTAGAATACACAGCTGTCTTAAATCATAATCTGTTTGATTGAAACTGTTTAAAACTCTTTGAGAAGCTAGTCACGATACAAAATAGATAAAGTAGAATACACAGTTTTCTTAAATCATAACACGATTGAATCGGTTTGAAAAGTTAGTCACGATACAAATATTATTTCATTTCAACTATTAAAACTCAATACATAATGACTTAATTGATACAATACTTAGTTTTAATTAATAGAACGTAATACATAATGACGCAGTATAGAAAGCATTTTCAATTAACAAAACTTAATATATTTGGAATAAACACAATAAATGTACCGCTTATATCTTTTAGTAATTAATAAAACGCAATGCATAATGATAAAAGATAATACATGGTTTTCTTTTGTGATATAAATGTTACACTTAATTACTTAATAGGATAAGTGTTCCTTTAGCAAGTATAATTTAATATACGATACGTAGTAAAATAAGAATTAACTTAGAACAATGCATACTAAAGTAGTTTTTTTCACTATTAAATACACAGATTAGGAAATATATATTGACAAATATTTTATCAAAGTAACCAATAAAAGTTTCAATTTTATATGAATAATTTATGGTTTATATTCACAAAAAATGTGAACAAGACATGAATAGATAAAAAGATAAGTTGTTAGCAAAAGTGCAGCTATAAAACTCTTTTATGGCTCACACTTTAGTGAAGTAATTTTCCTTATTCAGGTCATTATAACGTGAAAGTAAAGATTTAAAGTCACAAATTATGCACATTTTTCATTCCAATGCTTTCTTAACACAAACACATTACGAGGTGCGGGAATATAATGTTCTCTCACTGGCTATAAATATTAAGAACTTTGAAGCTTTACGAGATGGCCTCGAAGAGATTGATTTAGTTTTATTCCTTTTTGACAAAGACTCTAAACAATATTAAACGAAAAAGTATTTAATGAGTTCTTTATTGTACTTCAAGAAGAAGTATTTTCAATAATTTGATATTTTTAAACGACTGAGGCTTATATGTGATTAATAATGAGGCTTATATTTTACTTAGATGAAAGGTTAAAATAATTTTTTGTGTGTTGAAAAGTTTTCATCTTAATTTATTTGACTTGTTACTGAGAAAAAAAGTATGGTCTCTAGAATATGGTAGAATATACCATGATTCTAGTTCTATGGGAACACCAAACGCATGGTAATTTTTACTGAAGCGCTTTTGTAAAGATTTAGGTAAAATTAACGGTATATATATTAGGGGGACTAGAAAATAATGTCGTTTCGGTTCATTTGATATTTGTTATCATTTGTTATCATCATTTGTTATCAATATTTTATTTTTAATCAATAATGTATTCACCCTCGTTAGCAACAACCTTTTAATGCCGGATCGAAAATGAATCTAAAAGGATAGAAAAAAAATTAAATTAGTTTTAAGACTACCGAATATTTAATGCAGCGAAAGGATCTTGCTTTCCTGCCCCCCTAAACCACATTTATTTATCTCCCTTTCAATATTTTATCAGGAGAATATCCGTATTAAAACTCTCTAGAAATTGAAGAAAGATTTTAAAATTCTCTAGCATTGAAAATTGTATTCGTTTTAATTTCAAATTTGAGTTTATTATTTTAACCATGATAGATTTAGGTTTTTCTGGGGGATGAATCCAAATTAGAAGTCAAAAATAGGGTTCTTACTAAATATTTGAAGGTGCACCTCACCCCTTTCCTGGGAATAGATTGCATAACTAAAATTTTTTCACTAGAGGACTTTTTGACTTTTGTTCAAATGCGTATTTTTTTAAATATTTAACTATTTCCATGCTTTTCGAGCACCCTGTATATGCAATTATTACGTACTGTTCATGATCTAGATAGAATAAATATTAAGAATTTCATAAAATCTAAGCAAATATCAGTATAAAACTCACTGAAATGTTTAAACGCAAATATCATTAAAATATTTTATTTCATTTTATATTTGTACAAAAAAATATACTTTTATTCGATGTGCATAAATAGATAGTACACATCATCTTATTTCGTATTTTCAATAGAAATTGCAATTTCAGAAATTACTGTATTGTGTTAAACTACGAAAATACTTTTGGTTTTTGGAATTTTTAATTGAAAACGTAATTTTAGAACTCCAAGGAACAGTTTTATTCGCGAGAAACATTCAAACTTTAAGATGCTCTTTTTTTAAAATTTTGTAATTGCGAATTCTTTTAAATAAAGGAGTTGTACGTGAATCTCAGTTACTAAGATAGCGTGTAGAGTTTTCTCATCATCTCACACATATTTTAGAAGAGAAAACTGCATGCATAAATTAACTTTTAGATCAAAACGCGGGAATGAGATACAGTTTTGTTTATTTTAGTGAAAGGTAAATATATTAAATATGTTCTTTTTGTGATTAACACTAAGCAACTATACTCATCAGATTACTTTTGTCTTTTCATTTTGATATTTTTCATCCAGAAAGCCAAATTTTTTTCATTTAAATACAGAGAATTTGCTAATTCAACACTTCTAGAATAATTTTTATTTTTCTATGCAAGTTTCTTTTCCTATAAAAATATTCCATTCAAATAAAGTTTTATTTAAATACATATGATTAAAAATATTTGTGTCATGCATGTTTATAAAAGTCACATAAAATTTTTTATTTAATATCAGAAATTTGAAAGTTTCCGCTTTTCTAAAACTACACTTAAAAAGTTATATTTATATACCAAAAAAAAAACACAAAAACCCTCCATTTACACTTCAGATAAATTCAATTATTATCACGTGAAAGCTTGTGTTGCTATCTGTTAATAAGAACCAAAATGAAAATGAAAATCAATAAGTTTAAAAGTCTAGCTAATAATTTAATCAACATAAACTATGTCTGTTATTCAGAATGAGATATACGTCTTAACTAAGAAACGGACCCTGAATTCAAAAGGATTCTGTTTGACCACTAGACAAAGACACAGCAATTAAATTTTTAACATTATTAGGCTTAAGTTTTACGTCATCTTTTCTCGAGACTCAAGCATTTCAAAAGGGAAAAAACGAGAACAGTTTACATATTACTAAATTATACGTTATGGAGAAGCTAAAAAGTTACTTGAAGTGTGAATCTTGAGCAATAGACGGGTGGGACATTAAATTTTACGTCGCGAATAGTTCAAATTTTCGAATTTCACAACAGCAGCTATATTTCTCGTGTGATCGGTGATTGAAATGGGCTGCAGGTGGCTCAGAGCATAACTCTCTACTTATGGCAACTATCTACTTATTCACAAGATTCACAAGAATGATTATTTAGCGTGTGGATAGTCATAGGAGAGACAACTGCTTTAGTTTCTATCTTGATTTTAAAGTATATTAATATCTTTTAAGTTATGAACCAGTATAGAACTAAAAACTGCATCAAACACAGTTCTAAAAGAAAGTGTCGTAGAAATTTTATAAAATATTTCTGACAATTGAATGCGAAAAATGTTATGGAAGGGGAAAAATATCATAGTACATTCCCATAAAATATACCATGAGAAGAGGAGGAGAGGGTCAAGACATAGAACTGGTCTTCTTATCAGATGATGCATTCGAGTGCTGCGATCACGAATAAGATTATGATAATGTTAACAATTATTTTAAAACGATCAATATTTGTTACTTAATAAACAAGTAATTTTTTTTAACAACTCTCAACAATTTTACGTGTTATAGTTATTATTAAAAATCACTTGGTTTTAAATACATAGCATAGTGTTTTGTTTCAATCGCTTTCAATTGAAGACATTTTATTATTAGTCATGCTGTAAAATTTAACAGAGGAACTTGGCACTGTCCGGAAAATACACAATTCGTAAAAGGAAATTTTATATTTACAATGCTAATAATAAAAAAAAGTTATCTTCAATATTTCTAATCTGTCAGCTGTTAAATTTGTATTTGATCTCACCACAACTTTTAAGGATGTAAAAAATTCACATACTAAGAGAAAAAGAAAACGAAATAGGTTAAAACACAACTAAATGTCCATCTAGTATTTCATTTTTTAAATGGAACTATATACCTATTAATTGAAAATGCTCGTATATGCTTCATTTTTAAAAAAAAAGTAAATTAATGACTATGTCAAAGTGAATTACGTCAAAACAAATCATGGTAACTTGATGATAAATAAAAAGTGAAAAGATCAATGAATTTTTTTTCTGGTTATAATACAGAGAAAAGAAAAGTAGATAAAACTTAATGGTTAAATGAGCGAAAGTAACCTTAATTACAGATCATTAACACATTTTTATCTTCCAAATTGTGTTATCTTCCTAAGATATTTCAATTAATTATTCTCTTACATAATAAAGTTCTTCATCGAAGCTATTTTTTCATTATTTTTTTAGAAATGCATGATAAGTCTAAAGTGTAAATAAGTTTCTATTATCACTTATTATTAATTATTCTTATATCATATTATATTATTTTTTTCACAGAAATGCTATTAATTATCCTCTTACCTTATAAAATTCTACTTCAGAACTATTTATTCTATTATTTTTTTAGAAATCATGATAAGTCTAAGGTGTAAACAAGTTTGTATTATCACCTATAATTAATTATTCTTATATCATATTATATCATTTTGTTCATATAAATTCTATTAATTATTCACTTACATAATAAAGTTCGACATCGAAACTATTTTTTATTATTTGTTTTAAAAATGTGTGAAAAATCTGAAGTGTAAATAAATTTCTATTATCATGTATAATTAATTATTCTCATGGGCAATTCCACGAAAGTGTCAACTTTTAAGTGAAATTTTTTTTTTATGAATTGCATATTTTAATTTTAATTTTTTTTATATTATTTTAATATTTTAATTTTTTTTGGGGTGTAGTGTGGCAGGCCTCCTCGTGGTGCACCCTGGGTAATGCTGAATCTGCTACAGCCTTCGCCAATACCTCTTGACACTTGGGCAGATAATTTTGATGGAGAAGTGTTTGCAATCCTTATGGCTATTACAGCTATTGGTGAACCATCTGAACAAAACATTGTTATCTTTGTTGATTCTCAGGCTGCTATTCAGACCATTTCTGAATATAATTTATATCCCTCTGAACTCGAATTTAAGTGTAAACAACGCATTGACTCTCTTCTTTGTTCTGGAAGAGAGGTAGTCCTCCAGTGGATCCCTGGCCACTGTGGCATTTACGGAAATGAACGGGCTGACATGTTGGCTAGAGAGGCTTCAGCACTGCATCCATCTTCTCATCCAGTTCCTCTTAGAAATGCAAGGCGGCTTCTTAAGAGCAAATGCAGGCACAGAACAATATCTGCTCTTAGGGACTTAACTTATGGGAAATCCTGGGCTAGCCTTCTTGATGACCAGCAGCGCTCTCACCTTTCCCTCCTTCCCAGAGCTGAGGGAGTTGCTTGCCTTAGATTAATTACCGGACATGACTACTTACAGGCCCATTTATTTAAAATTAACTTGGTCAATTCACCTCTTTGTGTGCTCTGTAGCACTTCGCCAATGACTGGGGAGCATTTATTAGATTGCCCCTCTCTTCTTGACATTCGTTCCTCTGATGACTTTTGTGCCCTCTCACCTTCTGGAGCTACTTCAGTATTGTATTGGACTGCAAGACGCCTTATGTCTGAGAAGACGATGGCGGGCGTAATTTAAAAAAAAAAA